>NW_027256890.1:19550996-19572297 GCF_029215685.1 Pituophis catenifer annectens
ATGGGTTCTCATATAAATTAGGGGATCGCGTGGAAACGGGAGGGGAGGCAGTCCTCGGTTTGTGACCCCATTTAACGGCCTGTTCGAATTACGGCTCGTTTAACGGCTGCTGTTTGGGGGCACTGAAAAAATGACACGAGTTACAGGATTTGCGGAGGTGCCAGTGCAAGAAAAGGCAAAAAGACACACCGACACACAAATACGTACATAAAACACACTCCTTTCAGGCCTGGGAAAACCCCATATCTTTGCACGCTGAGCACAGATGGTCTTCAATTTACGACCAACCGTCGAGCCCAAGATTTCCGTTGCTCAGCGAGACAGCTAAGTGAATCTTCCCCGTTTTACGTTTCTTGCCGCGGTTGTTCAGAGAAATTCAGGAAATCACGTGACCCTCCCCCCGGACACTGACTGGTAACCCGTCATAAATGAGAGTCGGTTGTCATAACATGGGGCAACGCTCACTTAACAAATGTTTCGCCTAACAACAGAAATTTGGAGGCTAAATTGTGGTTGTAAATTGAGGACTACACGAGTTTAGGATTTTTAAAAAAATTAAAATTACATTCTTGGATATAGGATTTAAAAACTTAAAAATTCTATTCTTGGATTTTGGATTAAAAAAGATTAAACTCTTTGAATTTGGGATTGAGGATTTAAAAAAAATCAGTCACATTCTTGGATTTAGGATTTAAAAACTTGGCTTTAGGATAAAAAAATTAAATTCTTGAATTTAGGGGGAAAAAAAGATTCCAACGGCATTTTTAATGGGGATTTTTAAAGATTAATCTTTTAATCTTTTAATTTTATTGGTTTTTTGGGTTTTAAATTGGGAATTTTTTGATTTTGTAGATTTGGGGTTTTAAATTGGTAATGCCGCTTATTTAATCTATTTTAGTTTTTTCTGAACTTTTGTACTATATGTGTTTTAATTTCTGGCTGTCCATCGCCCTGAGTCCCCCTGGGGAGAAGGGCGGTATATAAGTTTAATTAAGTAAATAAATAAATAAAAATTCTTGGGATTTAGGGTTAAAAGAAAATGAAACGACGTTCTTGGATTTAGGATTAAAAAGTAAAAATGGAATCCCTTTCTTGGATTCGGCCGTTCTAAAATTCAGAATATCCTACCCGACATTCAGGGTCCTGATATAACCCCCCTCCTCACAATACCCTCTTAACACAGACCGTGATCTCAAGATCGCAGCCTCCGGGGCGCCAAGGAGCCTGAATTGATCCGGAGATATTATCACAACGCATGACGGACAGCTGTAAACAGAAGAGCATAAACTTTCTTTCCCCGGTATTGGTTAACAAGTTCAAATAACAGGCTCACCTGTCCAGGTGTAAACCGAGAGGCGTGGAAGATAACCAAAGACCTCACTGATGGCCGGGGACTTGCGTAAGCCACAACTGAACCCGACAACCTCACTTAAGGGCATCCACCGGCCTTCCTACCTGTACAGGTGAGTGTTAAACTGTTGGGTTTTATACACTCACCTGTACAGAAAATCCAAGGGTTAATAAGGCTACCCTCAAGAGCATCCACCGGCCTTCCTACCTGTACAGGTGAGTGTCCAGGTTTTATACACTCACCTGGACAGAAAATCCAAGGGTTAATAAGTCCACCCTCAGCCATGGAAAAACTGCCAGAATTTATAGTAGTAGCTACTTTCTTGTCTCACGAATTTTATCAAAGAGGCAGCAGCTTTGTGAGAAACCTGTTCTCGGGAAAGATTCACGGAGGGCGGGAGGGACCCTTGGAGGTCCTCTAGTCCAACCCCCCCCCCAACCCGGTTCGAGCGGGAGGCTTCCGATAGGCTCGCCATCCTTCGCTGCCGTTAAATTAACACAATTCTTTTCCCTACGATATTTTTTTAATGGGGAGGGGTCTTTGGGCGGATCACACTCAGCCCAAGCTACCTTGCAAGGTTGTTGTTGCAGAGGAAACAGGAAGACAGAGCTAGGCAATTCAAAAAGAGAGAGAGGGGGGCGGGGCGGGGAGATTGACGAGGTTAAGTCAAAAACTTAAGTTTTTTGGTTAAGATGTTAGGCTAAAAACTAGGCGACTGTGAGTTCTAATCCTGCCTTAAATTAGACTGGGATTGGCTTGGTGCCTCAACCGCTAACCGGATCTACTGTACAGGTAGTCCTTGATTTACAACAATCCGTTTAGTGGCCGTTCCAAGTTACAACGGCACTGAAAAAAGTGACTGATGACCGTTTCTCCACACTTACGACCACCGCAGCATCCACCCCCCCCATGATCATGGGACCAAATTCAGATGCGTGGCTACTGGCTCATATATACGACGGTCGCAGCGTCCCCGGGGGTGACACGTTTCCCTTTTGCGACCTTCTGACAAGCAAAGTCAAGGGGGGAAAGACGGATTCACTTAACAACCCAAGTTCCTAACTTAACGACGGCAGCGATTCCCTGAACCACAGTGGCGTGAAAGGTCGCAAAAGGGGCCCCCCAAACTCACTTAACAACCATCTCACTTAACAACCATCTCACTTAACAACCGTCTCACTTAGCAACAGCTCAATTGCGGTCGTTAAGTCGAGGACTACCTCTTTTGGCAAAACTTGACTTTCACGAGTCCATTGGCAAGACGCACCTGTACGAGCGAGCCTGCCCGTTCCTTTTTCTCTCTCATTCTCCGACCTCGCACACATGCATGCACAAACACACCTGTCCCTAGAGAAACACACTCAGAAAACCTCCCCGCTCCGGTTCATTGCACTCGTCTAACACGGCCAACTGAGAACACCTTCTGCGCTTGGTCTAAATTGCCCGGTTATTTGAGCCAGGCGGATGAAATTTCATTACAGGTACTGTTAGCGCACACTTCCCTTGTTTGATGGGGGGGGGGGACATGTGAATGATTTTTTAAATGTTATCTAATTCTGGGTTTTATTTAATTGACCAAACTAAGTAATAATTTTAATTAGCAATTTTATGATGTTTGTGTGTCTATATTTTTCTTGACTGTACACCGCCTTGAGTCCTACGGGAGAAAGGCGGTATAGAAATATAATAAATAAATAATAAACAACTGGGAGGGAAGTAACAGTAACAGAGTTGGAAGGGACCTTGGAGGTCATCTAGTCCAACCCCCTGCTCACGCAGGAGACTCCTACTAGGGATTCGAACTGCCGAACTTTCTTGATCGACAAGCTGAGCGTCTTAGCCACTGAGCCAAACTAGTCAGGCTTAAAAGTTATTCACGGCGCTTCCAAACACACGGAGGGAGTTGGGGAGTTCATCGCCAAGGCCCAACAACGTCATTTTCTTATCAAAGGAAAAAAAAAAAAGATCTTCCTTTATCTTTAAGAAGAATTCTAAAATTCTTCCTAACACCGTCCTCAAAGCACGTATCCAATTCATACTAGCTCAATGGAACCTCTAGCTGTAGAGGTGCTCTACCTTGAAAAACTAGGAGCTCCTCTAAAAGAGAGGCCACTTCTCAGAAGTCATTAGTTGGCTGCTATAAGAAACAGAAGGTTGGAGTATTTAGTCTGAGCAAGACCAAAAGTGGATTTACAAAAAATCCCGGACAGGAGGAATTAAACAACAACAATAACAACAACAACAACTTTAAAATGGATTAACTATTTGGGATTCAATCTGCACAAAGGACAGTCTGTAAATTAAGATAAAGAGATGAAGACAGCAACAAAAGTCTACCACGTTCAATGCATTCCTTTTGCGATAAGATATCCTTCCCGGAGAATCAGATAGTCTGCTGCCAGACTTGGAGGTTCCATGGGGGGGGGGGAAATCCACATGTGGGCTTTACTTGCAAGCAAGCACGGGCGGGATAAGGGGCTGAAAGACGTGGAGTGGGAGAGACCTGTGTCCTTTCCTTCGCTGTGTGGTGGTCCATGCCGGGTTGCGCTGCACTGTACAGCATACACTGTACCTCCAAGGTCCCTTCCAGCCCTAAGATTCTATAAAAACCAAGCATATAACTCCATGAACTGCATGGAATTGCACTGAGCAAGTGGTCAGACTAGCAGACCTCCAAGGTCCCTTCCAGTCCTAAGATTCTATAAAAACCAAGCATATAAATCCATGAACTGCATGGAATTGCGCTCAGCAAGGGGTCAGACTAGCAGACCTCCAAGGCCCCTTCCAGCCCTAAGATTCTATAAAAACCAAACACATAAAATCTATTTACTGCATGGGATTGCACTGAGCAAGGGGTCAGACTAGCAGACCTCCAAGGCCCCTTCCAGCCCTAAGATTCTATAAAAACCAAGCACATAAATCTATGAACTGCATGGAATTGCACTGAGCAAGGGGTCAGACTAGCAGACCTCCAAGGCCCCTTCCAGCCCTAAGATTCTATAAAAACCAAGCATATAACTCCATGAACTGCATGGAATTGCACTGAGCAAGGGGTCGGTCTAGCAGACCTCCAGGATCCCTTCCAGCCCTAAGTTTCTATAAAAACCAAGCATATAACTCCATGAACTGCATGGAATTGCACTGAGCAAGGGGTCAGACTAGCAGACCTCCAAGGCCCCTTCCAGCCCTAAGATTCTATAAAAACCAAGCACATCAAATCTATTTACTGCATGGGATTGCGCTGAGCGAGGGGTCGGTCTAGAAGACCTCCAGGATCCCCTTCCAGCCTTAGGAGTCAATAAAAACCAAGCACATAAAAATCTAGGAACTGATTGCATCGCACTGCATTGAGACTTGCATTGAATGGACTTGCAATGCCCATTTAGGCCTGGAGGAGCCGGGCAGACGCCCCCCACCCCTACCCCCCAAGGCCTGCTGCGGCTTCCCATCCCTCCCAGGCGGGCCTTTCGCTCCCACCGGCCCCGGCCCCGGCCTTACCTCCTCTCCCCTCCCCTTTCGGCGGGTCCGCCTGGCGCCGCCGAAGGAAAGCCGCCTCTATTGTGCGGGACCAGCGCGGGCGAGCAGCGATGACGTCTTGGAGAGCGCGACCCGCGGCCTTCGCCCGGGCCCGCCGGCGCCATCTTTGAAGAGGGCAAACCTGACCTCTTCCCTCGTTTCCAATGGCATTTTAAAGCCAACAAGGCATCGGATTTTTCCACCCAAATTTTGAGCCTTCTGTTGCTGCTGGACTACACTCTCCACCGTCCCCTGCTGGATGGGGATGATGGAGACGGTAGTTTCCCCTGGTTTTTTTTTTTCTTTTTAAAGATACACTAATCCAAGGCTGGGCAAATGTGGCCCTTTTACAACCTGCGGACTTCAACTCCCAGAATTCCTGAGACAGCTTGGCTGTCTCAGGAATTCTGGGTGTTGAAGTCCGCAGGTTGTAAAAGGGCCGCATTTGCCCAGCCCTGCTAAATTTGAATTTGACACCTATTGCACCTATTGGGGGGGGTTGGTGCTGCCCGGGATCCTAACACTATTATCCTTCATATTGCATGCATATTGCAATATATATATATTGCATGCATATATATTGCATGCAAATCTCCTCCCCATTTATATTGGGTACGACCCCCCCATCCTTTGCAGTGACTCCCCTCCACCCCCCCCCAACCTCAGCCCCCTCCCCTCTCCAAGAGCTGGGTTGCAACCCTCACCCCTGCGGAGGATGGGAGCAGGGGGCGCCAGGTTGGGGAAATGCAGCCGGAGGGGGGCGGGCTCATCCCCGCCCCCCTGTAGGCTTGCGGGACGCAGTGCCGATGCGCATGCGCGAGCGAGTCCATCAGAGCAGAAGAGGGACCCAAACGAGGGGGGGGAAAACCATCTTCCTCGCTACTGCGCACGCGCGACGCGGCCCACCGGCCCCGCTCTCCCGGCCCCGCGCATGCGTACCTCGCGGCGACGCGTTCCCGCTCAATCCGCGCCGCTTTTCTCCCCGTCCGCTTTTTTTTTTTCCTTCCCCCCCCCACCCGCCATGCGACCGTCGCCGCCTCGCTTTCCCCGCCGCCCTCCCGGCACCAACCGGGGAGCCGACTCACCACTCCCAATCCCGGTGGCGACGGCAATGGAAAGGGAGGCCGCCCCGCTTTCTTCTTTATTTCCTCAGCCCCGCCGTGCCTGGGTGGGGGGGGAGGGCGCAGAGTGATTGCGTCACGCGGAGCGCGCGGCACACACGATGCCCCTCGTTCTCCCTCCTCCCTCCGCTCTGACGTCAGAGACGGGGGCGTGGCGCTTCGCCATGGCAACCGCAGAGCGCTCTTGGCGGGCTCCTCTGAGGAAATGGAAATGGAGCCTCCAGGGTTAGGAGAAGTCTACCTCAGGCCTTGGAAACCGGCGGGAAAAGAGGATTTTTAAACCCGGGGGTGGTCCCCTGATACGTCTATGGCCTAGATAACGTGGACTACAAGATCCATCCTCCACCCTCCACTCTTCAGCCTGTTTTTTTAACCTCTTAGAGAGGGACATGCTGGGTGTTGTGGTCCAAAAGAGAGAAGGGACCCAATGCCTTGGATGGGGTTGAGAAGGGGAGCAAGTTTAATTGTAAGCTGACCAGAGTCACTTTGCAGAATAAAGGAATAAATAGATTTTAATAGTTAGGCTGGCAGAGGATGATGGGAGTTGCAATCCCACCGCTGTCACATCTTCATTGATCGATGGATGATATGGCCACCATCTCCCAGACATAACTCGGGGTGGCACATAATAATATAAAAAAGGGACATAAAAAGAGAATGCACTATAAAAAAATAGATTAAAAGCATATAAAAACCATAGAGGGACCAAGGACGGATCTTGAATTGACAGATGAGCTGGGGATGATGGGAGCTGGAGTCCATCCCCAGCCGCCAAAAATCAGCAGCTCCTTAAAAACATCCTTTTTGCTTCCGTTTTTTTTTTCAGTGTTCCCCTTTTAAGATGAGTGGACTACAACTCCCATAACTGAATTCCTGCTTGGGTGAGGGGTTGGACTAGATGACCTACAAGGTCCCTTCCCACTCTCTTTATTCTGAATCTGAAATTCCCCAGCCAGCATGCTTTATTTATTTATTTATTTATTTATTTATTTATTTATTATTTATTTATTTATTATATTTCTATACCGCCTTTCTCCCGTAGGACTCAAGGCGGTGTACAGTCAAGAAAAATATAGACACACAAACATCATAAAATTGCTAATTAAAATTATTACTTAGTTTGGTCAATTAAATAAAACCCAGAATTAGATAACATTTAAAAAATCATTCACATGTTCATAATAATATAGACGTTAAATATAGACTTTTAAGGATGCTGGCTGGGGGATTCTGGGAGTTGAAGTCCACCCATCTTAAAGGAGCCAAAATTAAGAAACCCTGTTTCAAATCTACTCTTGAGGCTCAACCTGGCTTGTTTTTGACTAATCAGAGCTTCCCCTTTGCCATCAGCATCATCCAAAATTGGGGGGGGGATTCTTATTCCTGCCCGCCCCCTCCTCCCTTTTTTCCCTTTACCCAGAAACAAAAAAAGTTATTTTCCCAGGAGCTTAAAAGCAGCCCTTCCCAAATCTAATCATTTTTTAAGGCGTTTTCCCCTTTGCAAACAAACTGGGTTTAATCCCACCCATGCTTCATTTTTTTATTTATTTTATTTTTATTTATTTATTTTTATATGCCGCCCTTCTCCGGAGACTCAGGGCGGCTTACAGTGCTTCAAGCAATAGCCTTTGTACTTTTGTATATTTTTATACAAAGTCAGCTTATTGCCCCCACAAACCGGGTCCTCATTTTACCCACCTTAGAAAGGATGGAAGGCTGAGTCGACCTTGAGCCTGGGGAGAATTAAGAGGAATTAAATTCCTCTTTTGCTTTGATCTAAAACATGAGAAGAAGGAGGGGTGGGGGAGAGAATGACCCCCCCTCAAGGGCTTAATTTGCCCCCTCCCGATTCATTTGCACTCGTTTTCTTCCTAAACCATGACAGTAACTTAATCCGATTAGCATGAAAACGCCTGGCATCAAACAGATGGAGGGGTGTTGGCTCATTTTCCGGTAAATAACCATGTAATTTGCCATCTGGCGCTTAAAATCCGAAGGCTGATTGTGGCTTGTTGCTCCTCTCTAAGGCTTAAAAACCCTCTCTTGGATCTCACAAGCCTACAATCGTGGCTTATGGGGAGGGGAATCCTAGTAGACCCCATTCCCGTTAAGTTAGATCCTTTCTAGCCTGCCTGGGCAGCCTGCTACCCCCACTGTGTTGACGCTGTGAGGTCGTGAGGGCGGGGTTCGGTCGTAAGACTCTTTTATGCAGTGCCGTTGTAACATCAAACGGTCACTAAACGAATGATTTTAAATTGAGGACTGTGTTATTGTAAATGGGGGTGTTAAGACACTGGTTAGCAGCCCCCCCCCAATGGATGGTACATCCACTGCCAAATTGAGTGGGGTTTGGGGTGGACAGTTGCGCCAAGCTAAATTCACACAGAATTGGGGCAGGGTCTCGGGGGGGGGGGGGAAATGTCCCCCCCCTTCTCCATGATTTTAAGGTCATCCAGCTGTTAGATGGCTGTTATGTTTCTTCTTTTGGCCACCAGGTGGCAGCATTGGCCAACCCTCAACTCTGCCTTGTTCTGTCTATTCACCTGGTGCTTTGAAAAGGACTCTTGGCACCCATCAAGCAGTTGGACTACACCTCTCATCCTCCTTAACCAGGATGGGGCTGGCTGGGGATGATAGGGAAGGCTTCGTCTCATTCTTGGCATCCTTAACCTGGTATTCAAGATGAGTCTTTGGCAGAGAAAAATGGGATTTGTAATCGTTTATAGAGAGTCCAGATAAAGAAAGTTGGAACGATCTGAGGTTTGGGAACAACCCAGATTATGATGATGATGATGATGATGATGATGATGATCTGTTACACTGTCAGCCACATAGAAATTGTGATAGAGTCAGGGTGCGTTTTTGAAGAAAAGGAAATTTCAGTGGGTTAGGGTTCTGGGATGAGTTGAAAGTTGATGAGTTGAGAGAGAGAGAGAGACATGCACACACAGACAAAGAGGAAGAAAGAAAAAGAAAGTGAAAAAGAAGAGAAAGGAAAAGAGAAAGAAAGAAAAGAGAAAGAAAAAAAAGGAAGAAAAATTAAGAGAAAGAGAAAGAAAGAAGAGGAAAAAAGGAAAAGGAAGCGAGAAAGAAAAGAAAGAAAATGAGAAAGTCAGAGAAAAAAGTCAGGAAGAAAGAAAGAAAAGGAAAAAAAAACTAAGAAAATGACAAAGAGAAAGGAAAAAAGTGAAAGAAGAAAAAAGGGGAGAGAAAGAAAGAAAAGAGGAAAAAAAGAAAAGGAAGCGAGAAAGAAAAGGAAAGAAAATGAGAAAAAGTCAGGAAGAAAGAAAAAAAGTGAAAGCAAGAAAAGGAAAAAGAAAGAAAGAAACAAAATGACAAAGAGAAAGGTAAAAAAAAAGTGAAAGAAGAAAAGAAAAAAGGGAGAGAGAGAAATAGAAAGAAAGAAGGAGGAAGAAAAATAAATTAAGAGAAAGTGAAAGAAAGAAGAGAAAAGAGAAAGGAAGGAAAAGAAAGAAAAGCAAAGAAAATGAGAAAGAAAGAGAAAAAGGTCAGAAAGTCACCCTGCCTTAAACACACATCGCACTCTCGCACAGCCACAATTGATACCTGATCCTGGGGCTACGATTATGGCCCATACAAGACACCCAATAATCATGGTTTAAGGAAGGCGACAAGGTGGACGGTAGGGATTTCCCAAAGGGAGAATCACAGCTATTTCACCGAGTAGTCTAGATGCCCTCTAAAGGCCTCTTTTTGTCAACTTTATACCCATCAGTGTTCAAATCTCTCCCTAAAGAGGTTGCCTTGGATTTGGTGACCTAGAGGAAAAGGGGTTGAAATGACTTTTTCCTTTGCCCTTCACCTCCAAGGGCTCTTTAAAATTTTAAATCATGCATTTAAAAAGAATAATAATAATATATATTACTTTTTTTTGGTGCCCAATATTTATTTCTGCGTCGTGCTGTTTTTTTCTTTCAAATCTTTTTGAATTCTCCGAATGAGACAAGCCACTTGGGTATCATTCATTGCTCCTTCTTCCATGCTCCTCGTTTTTTTCCCCCACCCCACCCCGGCTACGTATTCCACGTCTCCTTCATGAGGACTAGAAGATCGCCTCCCCGCAAGCGAAACCACCCAGGTTTGGCTATGAAGCTGTGCCGCCTTTTTCAAAACCAGGGAATCTCTTGATTCTCAGGGCTGGATTTTTTTTGCTCGGACCGCTGACTTTCAGAGCAAAACAATTTTATTTTATTTTGGTTTTCTGTCTTGAACGATCAAACTTGCCTTGATGATTAAAGCTTGCCTTGGCAGGAACCAATTTCTTTTTTTTTTTTTTCCCTGCTTCTGAATTATGCCCGCTGGATGGCAGACGTTTGGCAGGCGGAAATTCGCATTCTGCTCTGAAATACAAACTGTTCCTTTGGACCCGTTTAGACGGGTCAATAGCCAAATTCCTAAGACGCTAAACGGCCCCTGCTTGGACCCAGGCCCTGAGATGCTAAGAGCCCATCAGGCTGGGCCATTGCCTTCCAGCAGATTGAGCTCTTCAGGCTATCAGGATAATTGGTCAACGGGCTCCCAGAGCCCTTCGTCAAGAAAGCAACGTATCAGTGGGAAGAGAAAGGTGAATAACGGGGGGAAACTCTGCACTGGGCCCAGGGATTATGGATGCTATAGGGGTGCCTGATTCAAGGTGGATTTTTCTGGCTTGAAGGTCATAAGGATCCCGGCAGCTCCGATGAAACGAGCGAACTTCCCAAATCTGTGGTATGTTCTGAACACGGCACCTTCCTAAACTCTCAAGACATTCATTGAAATCTCTCTCTCTTTCTATCACGTATCTTTCTATCTATCTATCTTTCTATCATCTCTATCATCTCTATCTTTACCTCAATCAATCATCTATATCAATCTATCTCTATCATCTATATATCATCTATATAATCTATATTTTTATCTCAATCTATCATCTATATTATATATCTCTCTGTCTCTGTGTGTGTATATATATATATATATAATCTATATCATATCTGTCTATCTCAATCTATCATCTATCTTTCATCTCTTCTCTCTCTCATCTCTTTCTATCTCAATATATCATCTCTCTCTGTCTCTCATCTCTATCAATCAATCAATCATCTATCTCATCTATATCTTTATCTCAATATATCATCTTTATCTCTCTCATCTCTATATCTATCTTTATCTCTATCATCTCTCTATCATCTCAATATATCATCTATATATGATAGATATCTATCTTTACATTTATCTATCTTTATATCTATCTTTATCTCAATATATTATATATCTTTCTATCATATCTATCTCTATCTATCTATCTATCTTTATCTCAATCTATCATCTATCTTTCTCCCTCTATTATCTCTATATCATATATATATCTTTATCTCAATATATCATTATCTTTCTATCTATCATTTATCTATCATCTATCATCAATGTATATCATCTATATCATCTATATCATCTATATTTTTATCTCAATCTAAATCATCTATCTTTCTCTATATCTATCTATCTATCTATCTATCTATCATCTATCTATTTTTCTATCTATTTTTCTATCTATCTATCGATCTATCTATAATCTATCTATTTTTTCTATCTATCTATTTTCTATCTATCTATCTATCTATCTATCTATCTATCTATCTATCTATCTATCATCTATCTATTTTTTCTATCTATCTATTTTTCTATCTATCTATCTATCTATCTATCTATCTATCTATCTATCTATCTATCTGTCAGTCTATCCATCCATCCATCTCTGGGAAAGCATCCTAATCTGGGGAAAAAAAGAGAGAAGGAACGTGCTTGTCTTTTCATTGCAGTCTCTCCACCCAGAGACAAGTAATTGTTGGTGACATTTCAGTCAAGAATAGATCTAACACCTGCTTTGCGTTCCTGCCCTTTTCCCCTCTGGAAATCCCACCACCGTTCATCGCTTGCTCTTTTCAGCAACAGCAAGGAAGAGAGAAAAAAAAACGGTTCTCTCCCTCGGCTGAGGTTTCAAGAGAAGGAAACGAAAAAAAAAAAAAAAATTAGCATCTTTCACGGAAGCTGCGGATGTTCCAGAAGAGATCTCAGGTGGCAGGGTGGATCTTGTTTTCAGCCGGAAGGAGCCCCAAATGAAAAGCAGGTTTGAAACCGGACAAGCGTGGAAGAGAAATTGAATGAATCGAAAGAAAGCAGCCATGAAAAAAAGTGGTCCAATTGGGTTGCAAAGAAATACGTTTCAGGACCACGGACAGCATCTCAGTAGAGACACGTTGCTCCTTCAGTAGAAGTTCGTATGCATTATAGCCCTTATAAATTGGGGCCAGACTTTTCCATTGCTGATCAAGGTTTTTAAGTGAGCCACGAATTTTTAGGCTCAATTATGGTCGTAAGCCGAGGCCTACCTGTATCGCGTATAGAATAAACCGTGGAAAGCTACCACAGTTCATAAATCTGGGCTGCTGGCTTGACAGTCAGCCCCATTCCAGCCATGGTGGTTTGTTCAACAAGCCTGCCTGAACCTTGTTAATATCTGAATACCCTCCCCTTTCAGCTTACAGTGAGATGGATATCAAAAGACAATTAATAGAACAATAGCAGGAGGACTTTCCCCAATGCTTATTTTTCATGGAAATTATCTATCTATCTATCTATCTATCTATCTATCTATCTATCTATCTATCTTTATCTTTATCATCTATCTCTATCTTCTATCATCTATCTATCATCTATCTATCTGCTATCTAGCTCTATCATCTATCTCTATCATCTATCTTCTATCTATCATATATCTATCCTATCTCATCTATCTCTATCCTCTTTCTCTCTCTCTCTCTCTCTCTCCATCTCTATCTCTATCTATCTATCTATCTATCTATCTATCTATCTATCTATCTATCATCTATCTCTATCATCTATCTATCTTTATCCTCTCTCTCTCTCTCTCTATCCATCTCTCTCTCTATCTATCTTCTATCATATATCTATCCTATCTCATCTATCTATCTCTATCATCTATCTTTATCCTCTCTCTCTCTCTCTCTCTATCCATCTCTATCTCTATCTATCTATCTATCTATCTATCTATCTATCTATCTATCTTTCTATCTATCATCTATCTATCATCTATCTATCTCTCTATCATCTATATCATCTATCTTTATCCTCTCTCTCTCTATATCCATCTCTCTCTATATATCTTCTATCTCTCTCTCTCTCTATCTCTCTATCATCTATCTATCTTTATCCTCTTTCTCTCTCTCTCTCTCTATCCATATCTATCTATCTATCTATCTATCTATCTATCTATCTATCTATCTATCTATCTTCTATTTATCATCTATCTATCTCTCTATCCATCTCTATCCATCTCTATCATCTATTATCTATTTATCTATCTATCTATCTATCTATCTATCTATCTATCTATCTTCTATCTTCTATCTATCTTCTATCTATCTATCTATCTTCTATCTTCTATCTATCTTCTATCTATCTATCTATCTATCTATCTATCTATCTATCTATCTATCTATCTTCTATCTATCATCTCTCTATCTCTCTATCTATCATCTATATCATCTATCTATCTTTATTCTCTCTCTCTCTCTCTCTCTCTCTCTCTCTTTCTATCTCCCTCTTCTTTAGCACGGCCACTAGTTTCCTTTAATGAATAAAACATGGCGCTGCCTTCTCTCGCCACCAATAAACAGGTTTAATCTCCTCGGGTTTTCCCAAAGGGAATCTGCCTTATTCAGAGACATTCAGGGGGGGGGGGGGAGAGAGAGCTAAAAAGCCAAAAGTGATTGAGGGACATGAAGCCACCATCTGCTTTGATTCTTAGCGGCCTTAGGGGAAGGCGGAACATCTCCAGGCCAAGAAAACAACAACCCCCCCCCACAATATTTCCAAATCGTAGTTTTGAAGCGATGGTGAGGACCGCTCAAAATTCAATATTGTCCTGGAGAGAAAGCATTAAAAAAAAAAGGGGGGAAATGGGTTGCAGGAAATAAGAATGTCTAGTTTAACAAAGAGAAGGAGTAGCGGCCTTCCAATATTTCAGGGGCTACTGCCCCAAAGAAAAAGGGGGACCCACCCCTTCTCCAAAGCACCCGAAAGCAGGACAAGAAGCAATGGATGGAAACTCACCAAGGAGAGAAGCAATCTGGGACGAAGGAGAAATTCCCTGACAATTAGAGTCATTAATCAGTGGAACAGCTTGCCACCAGAATCGCTGGAGGCTTTTAAGAAGAAATGGGACAGACATTTGTCTGAAAGGGCATAGGGGGTACGACTAGCAGACCTCCGAGGTCCCTTCCGACTCTTGTTATTCAGTATTGTTGAATTTCAATACAACCAGCAGCCACTCAAATAAGCTCAAGATTGATCTTTTCTTTTGGCTTCGGTCTCTCTCTCTCTCTCTCGTCTTCCGTCTCAGTCTATAGGGAAACAGGCACCTCTGACAGCCCCCACAACCCCCCCAAAAAAGTTGTGCACCCACAATTTTCTCTGTGGCCAATCCCACCACAGTCCTCCTTCGCCCCCCCCATAAGCCCCCCCCCCATTTATAGCTTTAAAATCCCCTTTTCCCTCGATGCAAAGCTCGGCATTAAGATGGCTCCTTTATAACCCACATTATCTCGGTTTGTTGGCCGAAAACGAAGGAGGGGAAAGGGGCTGCCCTTCGGTTCCTTCGGCACGTTGGCTCGCTGCGGTGGCCCACTAAAGAAAGGGGAGCTATTCTTTTTGTCTACCCATAAATCCACCCACCCACCTTCTCACCCGCCTGCCTGATTTCATACCAAATTCTCTTCTTTGTCCTCACATTTTTCAATTTTGAATGATTCCTTTCCCAAGGCATGGAGCATCCCACAACTTCTGGTGGCAAGCTGTTCCACGGGTTAAAGGTCCTCACTGTTAGGAAGTTTCTCCTTTCTAACAGTCCTTCTTCTTCTTCCTCCCTCCTCTCTCCTCCTCTCGCTCCTTCTCTTCCTCCTCCTCTCCTTCGCCTCCTCTTCCTCCCCCTCCCCTCCTCCCCCTTTCTTCCTCCTTCTCCTTTCTCTTCCTCCTCCTCTCCTCCTCCACCCCCTCCTCCTCCCCTCCTCCACTTTTCTTCCTCCTCTTCCCTCTCTCCTCCTCTCCTTCTCCTTCTCCCTTCTTTTCCTCCTCTTCTCCTTCTCCTCCTCCTCCTCCTCCACTTCCCCCTCTCCTCCTCTCCTTCTCCTTCTCCCTTCTCTTCCTCCTCCTCTCCTTCTCCCCCTTCTCTTACTCCCACTCTCCTCCTTTTCCTCCTCCTCCACTTCCCCACCTCCTCCTCTCCTTCTCCCTCCTCCTCCTCCCTCTTCTCTTTCTCCTCCTCTTTCTCTTCCTCCTCCTTCCTCCTCCTCCCCCTCTCCTCCTCCTCCACTTCCCCACCTCCTCTTCTCCTTCTCCTCCTCCTCTCCTTCTCCTCCTCCTCCTCCACTTCCCCCTCTCCTCCTCTCGTTCTCCTTCTCCCTTCTCTTCCTCCTCCTCTCCTTCTCCTCCTCCTCCACTTCCCCACCTCCTCCTCTCCTCCTCCCCCTTCTCTTCCTCCCCCTCTCCTCCTTCTCCTCCTCCTCCTCCCTCCTCCTCCTCCTCCTCCTCCTCCTTTCTCCTCCTCCCCCTCTCCTCCCCCTCCACTTCCCCACCTCCTCTTCTCCTTCTCCTCCTCCTCTTCCTCCTCCTCCCCTTCATATGTCTTAAAAGGCGCCCGAAGGGATCCATCTATCAATCAAGTCTGATGGGCTTTAAAAAAAAACACCAAAGGAAACACAGGGGGAAAAAAAGAGAGAGCGAGAAATAAAGAAGAGAAGACAGGAAGATTTCAAAGCCTTTATATATATATAAGGGTTATCAGTCACATCCATATTATTATTATTATTATTATTTTTCTCCTGTGCATTTTCTTCCCACCTGGGTGTCTACGCGACTTGATACCCCTGCAAAACATCAAGATCTAGAGACCCCACCTCTGTAAGATTAAAATCCAAGGCACTTCTTTTTGTTAAGTTTTTACATTTTTTTTTTTTGTTGGTTTTACAGTGAACAGGTTAAAGCCATTGAGTTTGGAATCAAAGCATGGTTGGTTCTGGGGTGCAAGGGGGGGGGGGAAACAATGGGGAGGGGGGTCCTTCCTGGCAGCGCTGGCACATGGGCCTCACAGACTGGGAGAAGGGGCAGCTGGGATTTGTAGTCCCAGAAAAGAGGCCCAAAATGGCATCTTCTTGTTTTTTTTTTTTTCCTGCAAAAGAATCACACCTTAGCTCATTTCAGGTGACGTGATTGACAGCTTGCCCGCCCTGTTGATTGGCCTGGAAGGAGGAACCGGGCTCCTGTCTTTCAGCTCTGCACCAATCAGGTCTTAAAAGACAGAGGAGCATTTAGAGGTCAGTGTGACTGGTCAGTTGGCCATCGAACGTATGCAGAGAAAGGGAAAAGAAAGGGGAAGACGTCCACTTTTAGCACCATCTAATTCCAGGTTTGTTCAAAAAACCCAGCTGTTGAATTACCCAGGTAGTCCTCGACTTGTGACCCCGCCACTGAACCCCAAATTCCTCTCGCTAAGTTTACTTTCGCCCCGTGGTACTTATGACCTTCCTCGCCGTATTTCTTAAGTGGCTCGCCGTGACGGTGGTTACATTAGCAAACAGGTCGCTAAGCGAATCTGTCTCTCTCTCTCTCTCTCCCCCCCGCCCACCAACTTGGCTTTGCACGAAGGTCGCCAAAGGGGGATCGTCGTAAATGAGAGTCGTCTGAATTTTGGGGATCGCGCGACCGTCGGCGTGAAAAAAAAGGGGTTGACTTTTGAGCCCCTGGTTTTTCAGCGCCTGTGGCCGCTTCGGTTTCGCGAAACGAACCGTCGTAACCCGAGGACTACCCGTAGGTAGAGAAAGGGGAGCGTTCCGCGGAGGAGCTTCCAGCCTAGGGGCAGTCTACCTGACTGCAGGGGGAGAACCAAGCGATTTCTTTTTTTTTTTTTTTCGCAGGCCCGCTCACTGAACTCCTCGTTCGTGGCAGTGGCCTCTGTTGGAATGGCTTTATTTATTATTTATTTTTTTTAAATCACAAAGGAAAAGAGAGGTTGGCCTAGCTGGCGGGGGAAAGGGAGCTGAGTTCGCTTTGGAGAGAACAAGGCGTTCCGAACATCTGGGGACAAAGATGGCGTCTGGCTGTGCTGCTCTCTCTCTCTTTCTCTCTTTCTCTCTCTCCCTTTCTGCTTTTTATTTAAAGCCACATTCAAAGCAGGAGAATTCAGGAGATGAAGGAGGAACCGACACAGCCAAGCAGAGCTTTGAAAGGCAGAGGCGGAAACGCAGGAGCCCTGTTACTAAGCAGGCAGCAGGGAGGAAGGCCCTCTCCTCTCCTCTCCTCTCCTCTGATTTCTTCCCTCTTTTTCTCTCTTCTGGTTTCCTTTCCTTTCCTCTCCTCTCCTCTCCTCTCCTCTGATTTCTTCCCTCTTTTTCTCTCTTCTGGTTTCCTTTCTTTTCCTTTCCTTTCCTCTCCTCTCCTCTGATTTCTTCCCTCTTTTTCTCTCTTCTGGTTTCCTTTCCTTTCCTCTCCTCTCCTCTCCTCTGATTTCTTCCCTCTTTTTCTCTCTTCTGGTTTCCTTTCCTTTCCTCTCCTCTCCTTTCCTCTGATTTCTTCCCTCTTTTTCTCTCTTCTGGTTTCCTTTCCTTTCCTCTCCTCTCCTCTCCTCTGATTTCTTCCCTCTTTTTCTCTCTTCTGGTTTCCTTTCCTTTCCTCTCCTCTCCTCTCCTCTGATTTCTTCCCTCTTTTTCTCTCTTCTGGTTTCCTTTCCTTTCCTCTCCTCTCCTCTCCTCTGATTTCTTCCCTCTTTTTCTCTCTTCTGGTTTCCTTTCCTTTCCTCTCCTCTCCTCTCCTCTCCTCTCCTCTCCTCTCCTCTCCTCTCTTCTCCTCTCCTCTCCTTTCCTCTTCCACTAATGCTCAGCTTTGGAAAGGGCTCTGGGTGAGTTTGGAGGGGTGGAGAAGGAAGGAAAACAGGGAGGGAGGAAGGAAGAGAGAAGGAAGGATGGATGGAAGGGAGGGAGGGAGGAAGAAGAAGGGATGGGAGGGAGGAAGGAAGGAAGGAAGAAGGAAGGATGGATGGAAGGGAAGGAGGGAGGAAGAAGAAGGGATGGGAGGAAGGAAGACAGGGAGGGAGGGAGGAAGGGAGGGAGAAGGAAGGATGGATGGAAGGGAGGGAGGGAGGAAGAAGAAGGGATGGGAGGAAGGAAGGAGAGAGGGAGGAAGGAGGGAAGGAAGGAAGGAAGGAAGGAAGGAGAGAAACAGGCAGGAAGGAAGGAAGGAAAGAAAAAAAGGAAGGACTAGGAGGGATGGAAGGAGGAAAGGAGGGAAGGAAGGGAGAAACAGGCCAGCAGGAAGGAAAGGACTAGGATAGATGGATGGATGGATAGATGGCTGGGAGGGAAGGAGGGGGGAGGAACAGGCAGGCAGGCAGGAAGGAAAGAAAGAAAGAAAGAACTAGGAGGGATGGAGGGAGAAAGGAAGGAAGGAAGGAAATGAGAAAGGGGGTGGAAGAAAGAAAGGAAAACGGAGGGAAATAGGCAGGAAGGAAAGAAAGAAAGAACTAGGAGGGATGGAGGGAGAAAGGAAGGAAGGAAGGAAGGAAGGAAGGAAGGAAGGAAGGAAGGAAGGAAATGAGAAAGAGGGGTGGAAGAAAGAAAGGAAAACGGAGGGAAATAGGCAGGAAGGAAAGAAAGAAAGAACTAGGAGGGATGGAGGGAGAAAGCAAAATTCTCTGTTTTGAAACAGCCGGGCGGGACTACAAAGCCCATTCTCCTCTCCCGCCAAGCTTCCGTCTGGACCCCAGAACCAACCATGCGGGTTAGCAGGGGGGGAGAAACCTTTTCCCCCCCCCTCTGGTTCTCTTAAACCAGGGCTCTCCAACCTTGGCAACTTGAAGCCTGGGAGGACTTCAACTCCCAGAATTCCCCTGCCAGCTTCGCTTTGCCGGCTGGGGAATTCTGGGAGTTGAAGTCCACCAGGCTTCAAGTTGCCAAGGTTGGAGACCCCTGCTCTAAACCATCATATCAGAGTTTTTAAAAAAACAAACAAACAAACAAAAAAAGATTATGCGGAGGTTACAGAGTTCATCCTTTATAATATAGCAATATATTTCATAGGTAAAATAAACTATGGTTATGCTTTCCTTTAGTCGTCGTAAATTTTTGTTTTGTTTTTTAGAAAACAGGAAGGAAGGAAGAAAAAAAAAAGAGAGAGAGAGAGAGAAAACGAGCCGTACAGAAACTCTTTCTTGCCTCGGCGCTCAGTCTTCGCAGAATGCCAAGGAGCTGGGAATTCTTCCCTCCGACGGGGAATCAAGGATGGTCGACACGGCAGGAACGGCGTTAGAAAAAAAAATTAAAAAAAAATAAAAGGAACCACAGTGACTTCCAATGTTGTCCTGGTGTGGAAAACCCACCGTCCCGCGAGATGTCCTTTATTTGTCCCCCTTTCTTCTCGTCCTTCCTTTCCCCCAAGAAATATAAACTCAGTCTCCGGAGGAAAGCTTGTCGTTTTGGCATCGTCGCCCCCCCACCAAGAAAACGGGGTCTCCGTTGCAAGGATGGATGACTTGGGGTTGGGTGGGTGGAGGGGGGTCTTCCTTGGCCGAACGCTGCAGGTTTGTTTCAAACCGGGGTGGGGGTGGCTCCACCCTTCACGACAAGCTGTCTGGTCGTTCCAATGATGGCTTGTCCAACCAACGTTCGAGAGAAGCTCAAGATGGAGCGAACAGCTCAGCTGAGCTCAGCTGAGACTATACCATGTCGAGAAGGGACGGGGTGGACCACCGAGAGGGTCTCGGCCTCTTTGCCTCGGAGACCCCCACAACCTCCCCTTCGCTCTCTCCAAGGGGTACAGTCCTATCCCCAAACCCCATCCAAGCTTTTCCTTCTTCGGCACGCCTGACAACAGACAGATAACACGTACCCCCCAAAAACAAACGGTAAGGCATTGTAGAATGACATATTTGGTGACAAGGTTAAGCGTCCGGTTTACAGATGTTTCCGTGTCAGCAGGAACATCTGGAGAACGTCCTCAAAAAGCCATGGAGCTCGTATCTCCTCAGACGGTTTTTCCCCGTCCGCCCTCTACCCCCATTGACCTTGCCTTCCAAGGCTTCCCATTTTCATCGCCAGAACGAAAATCGCGGCTGGGTGCAATTCCCCCCAAATTGGTTATTATCATGGCCTGTTTTGGAGTGCCATCATCCACTGCCCCCAGACTTAACTATCTGTCATTTCCTCCTCCCCCAACCCCCCTCCAGATGTGCTGTTTTGATGTTCACACCCATTGCGGTGGAAGAAAGGGGCCTGCCCCGGATGAAGGTAGGATATAGTTCGGTGCAGAAAAAAAATTTGCACCAAATTTCTCGGCCCCAGAAAGCAAAGGTTAGATTTGTTTTACCTCCTCTGAATTCCTGCTCAAGAGACATTTTTTTTTTTTTTAAATAGGAAAAAAACAGGGTTTGTTGGGTTGGCCAAGGTTGAGTCGATGAACGGATTGATGGAAGCCTTCAACCTGGGTGAAATAAATGCATTTTCTCATATTTTTTTGAGGGAAAAAAAGGACACCTTCAACGAAGGGTTAGATTGAAGGTATGGAAGGAGGAGTGGAAGTTGAAACATTCACAAGCCGCGAGGAAGCCGTTAAACTGGTTAATAAACCCTGATGCGTTTGGCTTGGGTGGGGTTTAGCAGCACCCTGGGGGTGAACCCAAACCTAGTTTGGAAATCTGGGTTGGTGGTTTAGGAGCTATCCCAAGGGGGTTTCATTCATCCAACAACAGCTTGGCCCAGCAACTGGAGCTGGTTTCGTTCAACAAACCATGATTGAGTGCAGCAACCCAAGCTGGTTTCGTTCAATAAACCATGACTTGGCTCAGAAACCCTAGTTGGCTTCATTCAACAAATCGTGACTTGGCTCCGCCATCCAAGCTGGTTTCGTTCAACAAACCATGATTGAGTGCAGCGACCCAAGCTGGCTTCGTTCAATAAGCCATGACTTGGCTCAGAAACCCTAGTTGGTTTCATTCAACAAATCGTGACTTGGCTCAGCCAGCCAAGCTGGTTTCGTTCAACAAACCATGATTGAGTGCAGCGACCCAAGCTGGCTTCGTTCAACAAACCATGATTCGGTTCAGGAACTCTAGTTGGCTTCATTCAACAAATCGTGACTTGGCTCCGCCATCCAAGCTGGTTTCGTTCAACAAACCATGATTGAGTGCAGTGACCCAAGCTGGCTTCGTTCAACAAACCATGACTCGGTTCAGGAACTCTAGTTG
>NW_027256890.1:19572397-19644897 GCF_029215685.1 Pituophis catenifer annectens
AGGAGTGGATGGATAGGAAGATACAGAGAGAGAGAGAGAGAGAGAGAGAGAGAAGGAAATGGATGGAAGGATGGATGGATAGGTAGATACAGAGAGAGAGAGAGAGATGGAGAGAGAGGGAAATGGATGAAAGGAAGGATGGATGGAGAGGTAGATACAGAGAGAGAGAGATGGAAATAGATGGGTTGGAAGGATGGATGGTGGAAGGATGGATGGATAGGAAGATACAGAGAGAGAGAGGTGGAAATGTATGGAAGGATGGATGGATGGATAGGTAGATAGAGAGAAAGGGGGGGAAATGGATGGAAGGATGGATGGATAGGTAGATACAGAGAGAGAAAAAAAGAGAGAGATGGAGGGAGGGAAATAGATGGATGGAAGGATGGATGAATAGGTAGGTACAGAGGGAGAGAGAGACTTGTGAAAGGAAGAGAGAAAAGATAGAGAGAGAAGATAGGAGAGAGAGAGCGAGAAGGAGAGAGGAAGGAAGAGAGAAGAAAGGAAGATAAATGAAGTATTAGACCCGGAGACAAATACAAAAAAGAGAGGGAGAGATGGAAGGAGGGAGGAAGAGAGAGAGGGAGGGAGGAAAGGAGGGGAGAAGGCAGAAGGGAGGAAAGGAGAGAGAGATGGAAAAGGAAAGAAAAAGCGAGGAGAGGAAGGGAGGGAGGGAGGAGATGAGAGAAGAGAGATGGCTGGATAGATGGAATTAGATGATAAAACAGGGGTGAAGAGCTAGAAACTGGATCGGAAAGACAGATAGATAGAAAAGAGAGAGAGAGAGAGAGAGAGAGAGATCACTGCAGATCCACAGAGCTCCGAGTTCTAAACTCCCACCCTCCCAGCTGCTCCCCTCCGCTCTGGAATTCCTTCGCAGGTCCCAAATCGGCGAAGAATCCCTTTGGCAAGGCCATCGGTTCCCCAGTTGAGAAATATCAGCAATTTATTTTGACTTCTTTTGCAATCACGCATTTATCCTGCCCCCCCACCATCCTGCCCCCCCCTCTCCCCCCCCCCTTCCCAGGAGGCAACCCCAATCAAGACCATTAATCAAAGAAAAGATAAATGAATCGAAGGCAGCCAGCACGGAACCCGATGGGTGGAGAGAGAGAGAGAGAGAGAGAGAGAGAGAGAGAGAGAGAGAGAGAGAGAGAGAGAGAGAGAGAGAGGAGAGAGAGAGAGAGAGAGAGAGAGAGTGTCGAAGATGGGCCCCAGCTGGAGCTGAGAATTGGGGAGGGCGGGGCAGGGGGGGACATCTGGATCTGCTCTGGACCGGCGGGGATCGAAACCCAGTCGTTCAACATCCTGTTTCACACAAGGGCCTGCCAAGCATTAACTTGGTGGGGGAAAAAACACAAAACCACAACAGGCTGTTCAGGAGGAAGGGAAGATGTATTTAAGAGGTAGATTGCTCTTATACAGGGAGGCTTTATTTTGAGGGAGCATAGCTAGAAAGGGTGGCTTTGGCCTGATCACTGGGAGATCTATCTGTCTGTCTGTCTGTCTGTCTGTCTGTCTGTCTGTCTATCTATCTATCTATCTATCTATCTATCTATCTATCTATCTATCTAATCTTTCTATCTTCTCTATTATCTATTGTCTGTCTATCTTATCATCTATCTTCTATCTTATTATCCATCCATCCATCCATCCATCCATCCATCCATCTATCCATCCATCCATCCATCCATCCATCCATCCATCCATCCAATATTTCTAGCTTCTCTATTATCTATTGTCTGTCTGTCTATCTTATCATCTATCTTCTATCTTATTATCTATCCATCCATCCATCCATCCATCCATCCATCCATCCATCCATCCATCCATCCATCTATCTATCTATCTATCCATCCATCCATCCATCCATCCATCCATCCATCCATCCATCCATCCATCTAATCTTTCTATCTTTTCTATTATCTATTGCCTGTCTGTCTGTCTATCTTATCATCTAACCATCATCTTATTATCTATCTATCTATCTATCTATCTATCTATCTATCTATCTATCTATTATCCATCCATCCATCCATCCATCCATCCATCCATCCATCCATCCAATCTTTCTATCTTCTCTATTATCTATTGTCTGTCTGTCTATCTTATCATCTATCTTCTATCTTATTATCTATCTATCTATCATCTATCTATCTATCTATCTATCTATCTATCTATCTATCTATCTATCTATCTATCTTCCTTTTTTCCTGCCCTATCTATCTACTGTATATTTATTTCTATCTATCTGTTCCTTTCTTCGTTCGTGCCTTCCTTCTGTGTCTTTCTCTCTGTCTGCCTATCTATCTACCTTCCATCTACCTACCTACTTACCTACCTACCCTATCATCTGTCGGTCCTACCTATCTATCATATTTCTTAACCACCCATCTCCCTCTCTCGCTTTACACAACCGCTCTCAATAAATTAAAGACGCAAGAAGCAGGCCCCCGATTCTTCCCCCAGCCTTGCTTGCCCTTTCCAAGGGTCCCATTCTGCCTGGGAAGGCTTTTTTCTTTGCAAATATTCCCCGGAGAGACCCCCCCCCCCAAAGCCAAGCTATTTTGCTCTTTCGGTTATTGTTTTTTTTTTACTTTGAGGCTGAGCTTTCCGGCCTCCTGCGAGGCCGAAGGAGCTGCAGTTTGCAGGATGAAGTGGAGAACTCAAGAGCTCCTGCCTGCATGGCTATGCCAGGCATTTAATGTGCATTTCACCCCCTCCTCTCATTTGAAGGTCTGATTCTCCACCACCCCTTTCAAAAACAGGCTTTTGACCTTTGTGGTCTCCCTAGTAACCAGAGGCTAAGGTGAGCTGGTATTAAATGCAATTATCTAGCTGGCATTGCTAGTTTAAAAAAAAAAAAGGAGGTACAGCAGAGATATGCAAGAGCAGGACAAAAAAATTATAAGAGTGCTTCGTTTTAAATATTCAACAGCCATTGACACAATGAGTCAATGGTCATTGATATTGATACGATGAGTCAATAGCCATTGACATAATGAGTCACTGGCCATTGACATGGGTCAATCTTCATTGATATATGGGTTGAATGGCCATTGATGAGTTAATGATCATTGACATGATGGGTGAATGACCATCAATATGATCATTGACATGATGGGTCAATGGCCATTGACAGGACACATCAATGGCCATTTATATGATGATCATTGACATTGACCTGATAGCTCAATAGCCATTGAAATGAGTCAATGGACATTGATGGCCAACAGTCATTGATGTTGACCTGATAGCTCAATAGCCATTGACGTGAGTCAATGGACATTGAGGTGGGCCAACAGCCATTGATGTTGACCTGATAGCTCAATAGCCATTGACATGAGTCAATGGACATTGAGGTGGGCCAACAGCCATTGATGTTGACCTGATAGCTCAGTAGCCATTGACGTGAGTCAATGGCCATTGATGTGGGCCAACAGCCATTGATGTGGGCCAACAGCCATTGATGTTGACCTCATAGCTCAATAGCCATTGACATGAGTCAATGGCCATTGATGTGGGCCAACAGCCATTGACTTTGACCTGATACCATTGACAGGATGATTCGATGACCATCGACAGAACACATCAATGGCCACTGACACTTGTGTGTCCAATCTACAAAGCCTTCATTCTGTGTTGGAGCCCAGGATAGTTCCTTCTGCTTTCAAAGAGCTGCTGCTCCACCTTTCATCAAGGTCCTAGTCCTCATGATTCCGGAAAAATAAAAATTCATTGCACCAAATGATAGCCACTTAGCCACAGGAATTTTAGGCTCAACGGTGGTCATATGTCAGAGATGACCTGTATACTTTTCTCCACATTGTGTGCACAATCGCTTTGCACCCTTCCCCAAATATTGGGAGGGTCAAAAAAATTGAATACATTACTGGTGCCCTTGTGCTCACGAACACGTGGGGCATTTCTTTCTTTTTTTTTTTAAAGCAGATTTTTCGTGGCTTACCATGATCCCCGTAAGCAGACAGACGCCTTTCCCACAATAGGTATGTGGGACCATGTCGCCGTACCCGATGGAGAGGAAGGTGATGGAAATCAGCCACATGGCACCCAGGAAGTTACTGGTCACATCCTGTTGGTCGTGATACCTGCCGAAGAAAATCAGGTTGCTGGGGGTGAAATGACACAGCCACAATCAGGAGGCACCGAAACAATTTTCCTGGAGTTTGGACCCAGCGGGAACCTCTCTGGGACAGTGTTTTTCAAGCTCTGGAAGACGGTGGACTTCAACTCCCAAAATTCCCCAGCTAGTTATTCTGGCTGAGGAATCCTGGGAGTTGAAGTCCACTCCTCTTAAAGCATGCTGGTTTGGGGAATTCTGGGAGTTGAAGTCTACCCATCTTAAAGCAAGCTGGCTGGGGGATTCTGGGAGTTTAAGTCCATCCCTCTTAAATCATGCTGGTTTGGGGAATTCTGGGAGTTGAAGTCCACTCCTCTTAAAGCATGCTGGAAGGGGAATTCTGGGAGTTGAAGTCCACTCCTCTTAAAGCAGGCTGGCTCGGGGATTCTGGGAGTTGAAGTCCACTCCTCTTAAAGCAGGCTGCCTGGGGAATTCTGGGAGTTGAAGTATACCCATCTTAAAGCAGGCTGGCTGGGGGATTCTGGGAGTTGAAGTCTACTCCTCTTAAAGCAGGCTGCCTGGGGAATTCTGGGAGTTGAAGTATACCCATCTTAAAGCAGGCTGGCTGGGGAATTCTGGGAGTTGAAGTCTACCCATCTTAAAGCATGCTGGTTTGGGGAATTCTGGGAGTTGAAGTCCACTCCTCTTAAAGCATGCTGGAAGGGGAATTCTGGGAGTTGAAGTCCACTCCTCTTAAAGCAGGCTGGCTCGGGGATTCTGGGAGTTGAAGTCCACTCCTCTTAAAGCAGGCTGCCTGGGGAATTCTGGGAGTTGAAGTATACCCATCTTAAAGCATGCTGGTTTGGGGAATTCTGGGAGTTGAAGTCTACTCCTCTTAAAGCAGGCTGCCTGGGGAATTCTGGGAGTTGAAGTATACCCATCTTAAAGCAGGCTGGCTGGGGGATTCTGGGAGTTGAAGTCCACCTATCTTAAAGCATGCTGGTTTGGGGAATTCTGGGAGTTGAAGTCCACTCCTCTTAAAGCATGCTGACTGGGGAATTCTGGGAGTTGAAGTCCACTCCTCTTAAAGCATGCTGGAAGGGGAATTCTGGGAGTTGAAGTCTACCCATCTTAAAGCAAGCTGGCTGGGGGATTCTGGGAGTTGAAGTCCATCCCTCTTAAAACAAGCTGGCTGGGGAATTCTGGGAGTTGAAGTCTACCCATCTTAAAGCATGCTGGCTGGGGAATTCTGGGAGTGGAAGTCCATCCATCTGAAAGCAGGTTGGAGAATTCTGGGACTCGACGTCCATACTTCTTGCATACTTCTTTACGGACTTCAAGTCCCAGACTTCTCCAACATGCTCCAACCTGTGGAATTCTGGGAGTCGAAGTCCACCATTCTTCAAGTTGCAGAGGTTGAGAAATACAGCTCTGGAGACACTGGCCTTCCACCGAACCCCAAGTGAAAAATCCCAAGGACGTTTGCTAATTTAGACTACCCAGGTTACTGTCCCTCAACGTTGCAACATCTGGCCAAGAGCGGGCCTATTCCCCCCCACCCTCCCAGTTTTTTACACTTCCAAATATAACACCAAAGCTTTTGAAATGAAAATAATCTCTCCTTTATCTGGGAAATTTTCTGCAAGCCCCCAACCCCCATCCTTTGGGATTAAAACGCTCGGTTTTCTCTCCATTGCTGGCTTTATAAGTCTGGTTAATGACTATTGATCGCTTTCTCTCTCGCTCTCTTCAGCCAAGAGGAAAGGTTAGATTTCGGTTAGGATTCTTTGCAGAGCCCTGAAAAACAGCTTCATTATGCATTGCACAGATCTACAATTTATTTTTTTCAGAGGCCAGATTAGATCTTGGCTTCTGCGGCCCAACATATGTGAGCCAAGAGGACTTAAAATCGGAATTTCCTGGGCTGGATAGCAAGGATTTACTCAATCATGAGATGTTAACAAAGAATTCATGCTTTAAGATGGGTGGACCTCAACTCTCCGAATTCCCCAGCCAGCATCCTTTAAGATGGACTCCCAGAATTCCCCAGCCAGCATCTTTTAAGATGGACTTGAACTCCCAGAATTCCCCACCCAGCATGCTTTAAGAGGGAAGGACTTCAACTCCCAGAATTCCCCAGCCAGCATCCTTTAAGATGGACTTGAACTCCCAGAATTCCCCACCCAGCATGCTTTAAGAGGGAAGGACTTCAGCTCCCAGAATTCCCCAGCCGGCATCCTTTAAGATGGACTTGAACTCCCAGAATTCCCCACCCAGCATGCTTTAAGAGGGAAGGACTTCAACTCCCAGAATTCCCCAGCCGGCATCCTTTAAGATGGACTTCAACTCCCAGAATTCCCCAGCCAGTATAATTTAAAGAGGGATGGATTTTTTACTCCCAGAATTCTCCAGCCAGCATGTTTCAAGATAGATAAACGTCAATCCCCAGAATTCCCCCCACAACCAGAAAGGAAAATAATAAAATAAAATAAAATAAAATAAAATAAAATAAAATAAAATAAAATAAAATAAAATAAAATAAAATAAAATAAAATAAAATAAAATAAAATAAAACTAAACAAAGGCAAAACATTTTTTTTAATGTCTTTTTTTTTTTTTCATTATTTTTCCCCCCTCCCCTTTCGGGATAGCCCAACTTCCAACCATTTTCACGCTTCTAAGAACCTCAGAAAGATGTTTAGAATGTGTGGTCAGCAACCAGGTGTTTGACACGTGCGAAAATCCACACAAATCCACACACACACACACACACACACACACACACACACACACACACACACACACACACCAGGCCTTCCCCATCTATTCACACCTGTGAGCAATACTGTGGTGCGCACACACACACACACACACACACACAAAGAGAGACACGCAAAATAAACCAGGTGGGGAAGGTTTACACCTTTTCCTTGGCTTGGCTAATTTCGCACCCGGAGCCTTTCAGTAGGCGGGGGGGTTCTGCCGAGAGTCTCTGTTCCCTGGTTGTTAGGGAGTCCCGCCTACACCCCACGTGAATGTTACTTCCCGGCACTGTCACTAGCACGAGGACAAACCTGCGCATTGTGTGTGTGTGTGTGTTTTTGTCGAAGTGTCACGCAGGCTTCTTTTGCAGCCTGAATGTTCCAAGATAAGGCCAACCCAGCGGGAAGGGAGATGACAAAGAAGGTGGAAAGCCTCTCTCTCTCTCTCTCTCCCTCTGTGTGTGTTTGTGGGTTCACATTCAGCCCACAACTCTTTTGTTGTTGTTGTTTTTTCTTCTTCTTCTTCTACCAGCTGAGTGGAAGAATTGGAAAGGAAAAGAAGTGACCTGGCTAAATTTTAGAAGATTTAGAAGCAAATATATGGATGTGTGTGTGTTTGCCTCTCTCTCTCTCTCTCTCTCTCTCTCTGTGTAGTTATATATTTAGAAGTAGATAGACCAAAAGGTAGATTATAGGGATATACATGATACAATATATAGACGATATAGATAGATAGATAGAAAGATGATAGTTAGATAATAGATAGATAGATGATAGACAGATAAACAGATAAACAGATGATAGAAACATCTATCTGACATGATAGATAGATAGATAGATAGATAGATAGATAGATAGATAGATAGATAGATGATAAACAGATGATAGATAGATGATAAATAGATGGATAGACAGACAGATGATAGATAAATAGATAGATGATAGACAGATAAACAGATGATAGATTCATCTATCTGACATAGATAGATAGATAGATAGATAGATAGATAGATAGATAGATAGATAGATAGATAGATGATAGATGATAGATAAACATAGATGATAGATAGATGTTAAATAGATGGATAGACAGATGATAGATAAATAGATGATAGACAGATAAACAGATAGATGATAGATACATCTATCTGATATAGATAGGTAGATAGATAGATAGATAGATAGATAGATAGATAGATAGATAGATAGTTAGATAGATATAGATGATAGATGATAGATAAACATAGATGATAGATAGATGATAGATAAATAGATGGATAGACAGATGATAGATAAATAAATAGATGTTAGACAGATAAACAGATAAACAGATAGATGATAGACAGATAAACAGATAAACAGATAGATG
The DNA here is from genome assembly GCF_029215685.1 of Pituophis catenifer annectens. Taxonomy (NCBI): domain Eukaryota; kingdom Metazoa; phylum Chordata; class Lepidosauria; order Squamata; family Colubridae; genus Pituophis; species Pituophis catenifer. Next base: position 19,580,607 of record NW_027256890.1, read on the forward strand.
ATAGATAGATAGATAGATAGATAGATAGATAGATAGATGATAGATGATAAACATAGATAATAGACAGATGATAGATAAATAGATAGATGATAGATAGATAAACAGATAAACAGAGATGATAGATACATCTATCTATCTGAGATAGATAGATAGATAGATAGATAGATAGATAGATAGATAGATAGAAGCTGAAGTTAATATATACCGGTAGATGATGTAGAATGATAGAATGATAGAATGATAGAATGATAGATAGATAGATAGATAGATAGATAGATAGATAGATAGATAGATAGATGGATGGATGGATGGATAGATTGGGATATGGGGGGGAGAGAGAGAGAGAGAGAGAAAGAGAAGATAGATTATAGAGGCATAGGTGATGGATGGATGATAGATAGACAGCAGGTAGATAGATGAAACAGATGAGATAGAAGCTAAAGATTAGAGATAGAGATAGATAGAGATAGACAGGCAGGCAGGCAGGATGGATAGATAGATATATACCATTGATAGTTAGGCGATATAGATTAGATAGATATATTGGTTAGTGATAGAAACAGATTAGATACATAGATAGATAGAGGCATAGATGATGGATGGATGGATGGATGGATGAATAGATAGACAGACAAATAAATCCAGCCCTGACGTTACGGCCTTCCTTACTCGCGGCGGTCCCTAAGCGAACCCCCGCAGCCGTGAAGCAAACCCAACTGTCCGCCAACGGGGGCCCGCCCCCATCCACCCCCGCTGCACGAACTCACCTCTCGCAAACCCGTACGGTCCAGGCGGCAATAATCCAGAGGGAGATGCTGAAGACCAGAAGCACCGTGCCGGGGCAGATGGTCATGAGCGTCTTCATGACGAAACGGGTGTTGAAGTTGATCTTGTTCAGCGCCCCGATGCTGCGGGACGAGGCGTCGGTGAAGAGCTTGCTGTGAAGGAGCATCACCCGGGCGATGAGATAGAGGCGGAGGAACATGGGGATGGAGAGGATAATGTCCACATCGGCTTCGGCGCGAGAAGGCGTGTACGAGAAAGCCAGCCGGGCGGTCCAAAAAAACTTATATTCGCCCGGGATAGGATGCACGGCGCAAACCAACATTTCCAAAGTGATGTACAGGATACGTTCGTAAGTCATGGCGATCCGCCAGTCATCGGCCCCGTTGTCGATCACGAAGAGCTAAGTGAGGGGAAAGAAAAACAAATAAAACCAATTTGGAGCCAGGTTTCTAGTCCTTACGAAACCCCCGCTCGCTTTCCCCAGCTGCCTTACGGGCAAGGCCTCGACGTAGGGGACATTCGGGTGTCATGACGGCGCTGAAAAAAAAGCGATTTAGGATCAGTTTTTTTTTTTTTTTGCACTTTTAACAACGTTCAAGCGATCAGAATTCAGGCAACGGATTCGTATTTATGACGGTCGCAGGTCCACCTTTGGTGAATTTCTGATGAGCCAAATCAATGGGGAAAAACCAGATCCACTTAACAACCGTGTTATTAATCGAACCACCGCCGTGGCAAGAAAGTTCGTTCAACGGGGCAAAATTCGCTTAGGAAATGTCTCGCTTAGCAACAGGTACGTCGGTCGTAAATCGAGGACTAGCTATATAGCCCTTTTGATGCCCTCCTTTGTGTCAACCGCTCCTTCCTTTCCCGTTTCGCTCCCTTTCAAACTTTCTTTCCATCCCATCAATAGCCGGGGGGAAAATCTACGATCACTCCTTGGTGCCCTTTTCTTTTCAAGTTTAAGCGGAAAAGAACTGTAAAGATTTCTCGCCGGCAACAAAACAGAGCAGGAAACGGACTGTTCTTGGTTTGGAACTGGCAATTACTGGCATATTGATTGGCCTGGATTTTTATTTTATTTTATTTATTTTTTTTGCTGGAAAGTAAAGAAATAAGATAGATATATTTAAGGATCTGGACCTTGGGATGATTTTGGAGAATAAGATCGTCCTTAAAATAGGAAATGAAAGAGGGGTTTGAGCAGGGACACACAGCAAATAATTATCATTAAAATAACCGTGTCCCCCTCTCTCTAAATGAGTCAACTAAGAAAAGGAAAAGAAAAAAAAAAACAGATTTTTTTCTGTGTAAAGATAACTGGTGCAGCCGAATTCTCCTTTTAAAAGTTGCTTTTCAAGTTTCAACCCTTTATCAACTTTCTTCCCCTCAACATTCAAGGCTTGAAATTCCAGATTGAGCCAGATGTTTCCCTTCTGGGCAAAGAGAACTAACTAGGATTTCCAGTTGTGGCTTGTCCGTTTCAAGGACAGAGACATATGGCTGGGACGAAGCCAGATGTTGCAAAATTCAGAAAGATTCTTGGCTTTGGACATTTTTTGAAGAAACTTCTTTTGCATCTCTGTGGTTTTCATCAGCCTTTCCCCACAATTTTACGGTGTGTTTACAAAACTCTTGTCTTTTTTTTTTTTACCCTGGCAAACACTGAATTTATTGCAGACCTTGGCTGTCTTCCTTCCACCCCAAATCTACCTCGAATTCCTATATTATTTGGCTGGGGTATTTTTTTTCCTGGCTTGTCTGAAAGGATGTGGGTCTCTCCTCCAGAGAAGCAGGGATCCGTGTGGCCAGAGGTCAGCCAGAAATTCAACAGGGCAACAGTGTAGAAGATTAAATCTTGAACCCAGAGAAAATTTCTGGTTTTTTTTTTTTTGCCAGCTGCTCTTTCAGCTGAGTTGAAACTGTCTCTCTGTGGCCACAAGCAGGGAGGACAAGGAAGGCTCCCCCCTCCCACAAGGAAGCAGAGCCCCCCCCTCCCAATATTAGTGGTGCCACCGAAGTGCCCTGACAACTTAAGTCCAATGCAACGGATTGGTGTTTGCTGATACTAACAGGGAGGGAGGGAGGGAGGGAGGAATGAAGGGAGAAGAAGAAGAAAGAGAAAGAGAAGGAAATGAGAAGGAAGGGAATAAGGAAGGGAAGTAGGGAGGGAGGGAGGGAAGGAAAGAAAGGAGGGAGGGAGGGAAGGAAAGAAGGAAGTAGGGAGGGAAAGTAGGGAGGGAAGGAAGGAAGGAGAAAATTGAAAGAGAAGAAAATGAAGGAGGGGAAGAAGGAGGGGAAGAAGGAAGGGAATAAGAAAGGGGAAGTAGGGAGGGAGGGAAGGAAAGAAGGAAGTAGGGAGGGAAAGCAGGGAGGAAAGGAAGGAAGGAGAAAACTGAAAGAGAAGAAAATGAAGGAGGGGAATAAGGAAGGGGAAGTAGGAGGGAGGGAGGGAAGGAAAGAAAGGTGGGAGGGAGGGAAGGAAAGAAGGAAGTAGGGAGGGAAAGCAGGGAGGAAAGGAAGGAAGGAGAAAACTGAAAGAGAAGAAAATGAAGGAGGGGAATAAGGAAGGGGAAGTAGGAGGGAGGGAGGGAAGGAAAGAAAGGTGGGAGGGAGGGAAGGAAAGAAGGAAGTAGGGAGGGAAAGCAGGGAGGAAAGGAAGGAAGGAGAAAACTGAAAGAGAAGAAAATGAAGGAGGGGAATAAGGAAGGGGAAGTAGGAGGGAGGGAGGGAAGGAAAGAAGAAGTAGGGAGGGAAAGCAGGGAGGGAAGGAAGGAAGGAAGGAGAAAATTGAAAGAGAAGAAAATGAAGGAGGGGAATAAGGAAGGGAATAAGGAAGGGGAAGTAGGGAGGGAGGGAGGGAAGGAAAGAAGGAAGTAGGGAGGGAAAGCAGGGAAGGAAGGAAGGAGGGAAGGAGAAAACTGAAAGAGAAGAAACTGAAGGAAGGGAATAAGGAAGGGGAAGTAGGGAGGGAGGGAGGGAAGGAAAGAAGGAAGTAGGGAGGGAAAGCAGGGAGGGAAGGAAGGAAGGAAGGAGAAAACTGAAAGAGAAGAAAATGAAGGAGGGGAATAAGGAAGGGGAAGCAGGGAGGGAGGGAAGGAAAGAAGGAAGGAGGGAGGGAAGGAGAAAACTGAAAGAGAAGAAAATGAAGGAGGGGAATAAGGAAGGGGAAGGAGGAGAGGGGGAAGGGAGGAAGGAAGGAAGATAGGAAGGAAGGAAGGAAGAGGGAGGGAGGGAACAAAAAATAGAGTAGGAAATGAATGAATGAAGGAAGGAAGGAAGGAAGGAAGGGAAGAAGGGAAGAAAAAGAGGGATTGAAGGAGGTAGGGAAGGAAAGAAGGAAGAGAGAAAGGGAGGGAGGGAGGAAGAAAGAGGGAGGGAAATAAATAAATATACATAAATACATAAATACATAAATAAATCAATAAATAAGGTCTTGAGAACCACTGGCAGAATCCCTTCCCTTCTATTTCAACAGAAGCCAACCAGGATCGAAAACCTTGAATGAAACCCGGATTGATTTCGGGATGCCTAAGAATGAAAGTCACACTCAAGCGATGCTCCTGTAACCATGGAGACCCACAGAGGCGGGATGTTGGTGGTGCTACAGAGCCAATGGCTCTCCCCAGGGTTTGTGGGGGGGGGGGGGTCATCCAGGTTGAGAAATCCTCCGTCCCTTGGACACTGAGGGGCCGGCATTGATAGGACAATGTCTGAGAGAGAGAGAGAGAGAAAGGGAGAGAGAGAGAGAGAGAGAGAGAGAGAGAGAGAAGAAGGGGGAGGAAGAGAGAGAGAGAGAGAAGAAGGGGGAGGAAGAGAGAGAGAGAGAGGGAGGGAGGAAGGAAGGAAGGAAGGAAGGAAGGAAAAGGGGAAGGGGGAAGGGGAAGGGGAGGAAAGGAAAGGAAAGGAAAGGAAAGGAAAGGAAAGGAAAGGAAAGGAAAGGAAAGGAAAGGAAAGGAAAGGAAAGGAAAGGAAAGGAAGGAAGGAAGCAGAGATGTAGGAAGAGAAGGGGTGGGAATTGGAGAGGAAGGAAGAAGAGATGAAGGGAAGGGATGGGAACTGGAGGGGAAGGAAAGGAAAGGAAAGGAAAGGAAAGGAAAGGAAAGGAAAGGAAAGGAAAGGAAAGGAAAGGAAAGGAAAGGAAAGGGCTAGATAATGAGAGAGGGAGGGTGGAGGAAGCCTTTCCTCTCCTCTCCTCTCCTCTCCTCTCCTCTCCTCTCCTCTCCTCTCCTCTCCTCTCCTTTCCTTCCTTTCCTTTCCTTCCTTTCCTTCCTTTCCTTGCCTTTCTTTTGTTTATCTAGCTATCTATTTCCTTCCCTCCCTCCCTGGTCTGTTTATCTAGGTATTTCTTTCCTTCCTTCCTTCCTTCCTTCCTTCCTTCCTTCCTTCCTTCCTTCCTTCCTTCCTTCCTCCCTCCCTCCCTCCCTCCCTCCCTCCCTTCCCTTGTTTATCTAGCCATTCCCTTCCTGCCTTCCCTCTTTCTTTTCTTCTCTCCTTCCCTCCCTCTCTGCTCTCCCTCCCCTGTGTCTGCCTGTCTGCCTATCTATCCAAACATCCATTTACCCATCCATCAACTCCCTCTCTCTAAAAATCCCTTAATCTATCAGCTCTCTGCATCCATCCATCTCTTTCTCTCTCTCTCTCTCTGATATCTCTCGAAATCTTGACAGCTTGTAGATGCATGGAGCAGCTCCCAGAACCCCCCAGCCATGGAGGAGACACTGTTCTCTTCTATACTTAGTCCTCATCTTATGACCAAGGCTGCCTGGGGAATTCTTCCCGGTCGAAATCTATACATCTGACAGCTGTCAGGGTTGAAGAGCACACTGCTCTAAACTTATTATCTATCGTCTCTATTATATATTGATCAACGTCTGTCTGCCTGACTGTCTATCCCTCTCTCCTTCCAGCTGGATAATTCTCTTTATTTTTAAATATCTCGGGTGTCTGCTGATTCATAACAGCGTCGAAACCCAGCGAAAGCTGGGTCAGAAAGTGTGGCTTTGCAATAATAATAATAATAATAATAATAATAATAATAATAATAATAATAATAATAATAATAATAATAATAACAACAACAACAACACCAGTGGAACTGCAAAAAACTGCGCTACTTGGAGCATCGTACATCTTAAGAAGGTCCTTGGTTGATTCCTAGGACGTTGGCAGCAACACATATCAACCATCAGCCCCAGTCAATGGTATTTGTGACACATTTTTAAATGCTCAGTTGGCTGAGTTTCAGGTTTAATGAATAAAGGAGATAATAATAATATCATATATTTTAAGAAGGTCCTTGGTTAATCCCTAGGACGCTGGCACCAACCTGTATCAAACATTAGCACCAGTCAATGGTATTTGTGATGCATTTTTGAATGTTTAATTGACTGAGTTTCATGTTTAATGAATAAAAGAGATGATAATAATAATCATAATAATAATAATCATCATCATCATCGTATATTTTAAGAAGATACTTGGTTAATCCCTAGGACGCTGGCACCAACCCGTATCAATCATTAGCACCAGTCAATGGTATTTATGATACATTTTTAAATGTTCAGTTGACTGAGTTTCATGTTTAATGAATAAAAGAGATGATAATAATAATAATAATAATCATCATCGTATATTTTAAGAAGGTCCTTGGTTGATCCCTAGGATGCTGGTAGCAACTCCTATCCACCATCAGTACCAGTCAATGATATTTGTGATGTATTTTTGAATGTTCAGTTGGCTGAGTTTCATGTTTAATGAATAAAAGAGATGATAATAATAATCATAATCATCATAATAATAATCACTATCGTATATTTTAAGAAGATACTTGGTTGATCCCTAGGATGCTGGCAGCAACCTGTATCAACCATTAGCACCAGTCAATGGTATTTATAATACATTTTTAAATGTTCAGTTGACTGAGTTTCATGTTTAATGAATAAAAGAGATAATAACAACAACAACAATAATAATAAAACCATTAAGCAAAGACAGGCCAATCCCTCAACCTGAGCCCGTCTTGATGACCCCTTAGGGATCCTACAGGAATATAACGCTTAAAAACAAGAAAAAAGACTACGATCTCCGTACAATCTCAAATTTAAAAAAAAAAGACAAAACAAAACGAGACTTCAGCCAGCCCTCCTGAAACTTTAAAAAGAAATAAAAAGCCATTGAAAAAATCACATTTATGTGGAATCTCTCTTTGAAATACCTGTACTTCCCGGGTGTGATACGCAATGATCAGCCCCAATAAAATGGCAGTAGAGAGGCTGATGAGGCACTTCAGGGCCAGGGAGAACATGGAACCCTGTGAAGAAAAGAAATATAATAAATTAAGTTGGGAATAGTACCAAGCAGGCAAAATTACATATAAATTAAAAATTAAAATTAAATTAAATTAAATTAAATTAAAATTACATATATATTTTTGTTCATTCCCTCAAAAATAAGATTTGGGATTGATTTGATTGTCGTTCCCCCCAGCAGTCCAACTTGTTAAAATAATACAGATTGTCCTAAACTTATAACTAAAATCGAGTCCAAAGTTTCTAGAATAATCAACGTCTCAACGTCTCTGATTCAGGTAGTCCTGGACTTACGACCGCAACTGAGCACTAAATAGAACAAAATCCGGAATACCCAACCTTCTTTGTCTCTCCGATAAAGGCAGTCCTGGATTTACGACCGTGATCCAGCCCAACATTTCTGCTGCTAAGCGAGACATTTGTTCGGGGAGTTTTGCTCCGTTTTAAGACCTTTCTTAAGTTGTTAAGTGAATCGCTGCAGTTAAGGAACATGGCTGTGAAGCGAATCCGGCTTTCCCCCGTTGGCTTTGCTTGCCGGAAGGTCGTAAAGGGGATGGCATGACCCCCGTCGTAAATATGAGTCTGTGGGGGCCAGCGCCTGAATTTTCAACTCCAGCGACTCGCTTAACAACGGTGGCCAGCAAGGCTGTAAAATGGGGGCGACGCTCACTTAAAACTGTATTGCTTAGCAACGGAAATGGGTTGAATTGCGGTCATAAGACGAGGACCGCCAGTGTTATTTTTCCGCTGGAACTATTGACGGCGGAAGCTTCCAGAAAGACGCTAAATTGTTCTGGAAAAAAAAAAATCAAAACCATGGAAGCCCGTTAACCTTTAGCAAAACAAAAGAATAAAAAAAATCAGAATCAAGATGTCTCCCCTAGGAAGTCGAAGAATAAGTCTGAGGTAATTTTTCTTTTTTTTCCCATTGATTTTTCTGGGCTGGGGAAAAACAAAACAAAAAAAAAACAGAAGAAAAATATCCCTCCGGAGAGTTATTTCCTATTTTTCCAGAAAAATAAAGATATAAATCTTTCTAATTTTAGCATCCCACGCAGACAAAATCCATTTTTATGAAGTATCCCCAGGTTGTTTTTTTTTAATGTTTTATTATAATTTTATAAATAATTTTTAATAAATATTTTTTATTTTTAAATAAATAAATAAATATTTTTTTAATTATAATTTTTTATAGTTTATTATATTATTTTTAAAAAATTATAATTATATTATAAAATAATAATACTAATACTACTACTACTACTAATAATAATAATAATAATAATAATAATAATAATAATAACAACAACAACAACATAATAATAAAATAAATAATTTTAAAATAAATATTATAAATAATTTTAAGGTTTTCTCTCTGGGTAACCTGGGTCGGGGGGAGGGGTCGGCGGGAGGCTCCGCCCACACACCTGGGCGTCATCAAATACACTCTGCACATGCGCAGAAATGGCACGCGAGAGAGAGAGAGCGAAGCGCGCGAGCAAACCGGTAGCAAAGGTAAGTGAAACCCAACACTGATCAATACAGCTAGTCCTTGACTTCTGGCCATTCATTTAATGACCGACCAATACAGACCGTCCGCGACTTACAAGAGTTCATTGAGCCTCCGTTCGGAGTTACGACGGCCCTGAAAAAAAAGGACCGATTTTCACAGATACAACCTTTCGAAACAGCCCTGTGATCACATGATCCACATTCAGATGCCTGGCAATGGACTTGTAGTTATGACGGTTGCAGTGTCGGTCTTTCCCCGATTCCTCATCTCCCGTGTCTCTGAGACAGGGACCTCAGAGGTCATTTAGTCCAGCCCCAAAGTAGGCTGCTGAGGTGAGCAGTGGGGGTCTTTATTTTGGGTGGGCTGAATTGTCGAGAGGCCAACCTATTTTCTGTGCCTTGCAAACCACGATCAACGGCTCAGCGCAAGGCCCCAAAAGAGCCCATCGTAGAGATAACTCAACAAACCATCATCGATGAAAAACCTGGTTTGTAGTGTCGGGCTGTTGGGTGGTTGAGGAACGGGGCATCGTTTTCATGGGCTGCATTGGCAAGAGGCCAACCTATCTTCTGTGCCTTGCAAACCACGATCAACGGCTCAGCGCAAGGCCCCAAAAGAGCCCATCGCGGAGCTGACTCAACAAACCATCATCAATGAAAAACCTGGTTTGTAGTATTGGGCTGTTGAGTGATTGAGGAACAGGGCATCGTTTTCATGGGCTGTGTTGGCAAGAGGCCAATCCATCTGCAGTGCATCACAAATCACGATCAACAACTCAGCGCAAGGCTCCAAAAGAGCCCTTCGTAGAGATAACTCCACAAACCATCATCGATGAAAAACCTGGCTTGGAGTGTTAGGCTGTTGAGTGATTGAGGAACAGGGCATCGTTTTCATGGGGTTGCGTTGGCAAGAGGCCAACCTATCTTCTGTGCCTTGCAAATCACGATCAACGGCTCAGGCGCAAAGCCCATCGCGGAGCTGACTCAACAAACTACGATCGACGGAAATCCTGGTTTAGAGGGCCTTTTTTTTCCACCGGATGCCGGCCGAGTGTTGATCTCTCGGTTTCCAAGCACCGGGAAAAGACTAAGATCCCTTCGAGGCACGATTGCACGAACCATGTTCCTTAGATGGGATGTCAACTAACAAACCCACTTCCTTCCGCTTTGGGAATCTAGGATCGATACTGGCCGTTGATTTTGCTAAAAAGCAGCCTTGGGAAGAAACCAGCTTCGGCCAGGACTCTTCCAAATCGATTAGGCGCAGAGCCAGAAATGGCTGCAGCCGGGCTGGCCCGGTGCCATCGCTGCCCGCCCTACAGGAAGGGAATTCTTGCCCGCCCTGGGCTCAGCTGCTACAACTCCGATCTCCTCTTCGCCACCCACGCGAGGGGATTCCTGCCAAGCCAACCTTGTGTGTGTGTGTGTGTATGTGTGTTGTTTTAACACAATAGAGCTGACCCACAAGGGTAGGAAAAGGAGATGGAGGGGAGGGAGCTGGGTATAATTCAAGATTATTAATAGCTTGGGTGTTTACTTTTTTTTTTCTCTTTTTCTTTTTCCAAATCGTAAAAGCAGGAAGCCCACCCCTCTTAAAGCAGGCTGGCTGGGGGATTCTGGGAGTTAAAATCCATCCCTCTTAAAGCATGCTGGCTGGGGGATTCTGGGAGTGGAAGTCCATCCGTCTTAAAGCATGCTGGCTGGGGGATTCTGGGAGTGGAAGCCCACCCCTCTTAAAGCATGCTGGCTGGGGGATTCTGGGAGTGGAAGCCCACCCCTCTTAAAGCATGCTGGCTGGGGGATTCTGGGAGTGGGAGTCCATCCCTCTTAAAGCATGCTGGCTGGGGGATTCTGGGAGTGGAAGCCCACCCCTCTTAAAGCATGCTGGCTGGGGGATTCTGGGAGTCGGAGTCCATCCCTCTTAAAGCATGCTGGTGGGGGGATTCTGGGAGTGGAAGCCCACCCCTCTTAAAGCATGCCGGCTGGGGGATTCTGGGAGTGGAAGCCCACCCCTCTTAAAGCATGCTGGCTGGGGGATTCTGGGAGTCGGAGTCCATCCCTCTTAAAGCATGCTGGCTGGGGGATTCTGGGAGTGGAAGTCCACCCCTCTTAAAGCATGCTGGCTGGGGGATTCTGGGAGTGGAAGCCCACCCATCTCCAAACACACTGACTAGGGGATTCTGGGAGTTGGAATCCTGGCTGGGGGATTCTGGGAGTTGGAATCCTGGCTGGGGGATTCTGGGAGTTAAAATCCATCCCTCTTAAAGCTGCCAAAGTTGAGAAAGGCTGTTTTAGAGATTAATTTAATAATTCGCCCTCAAGCCCAGAAAGTTTTTCTCCTTATTCCAGCTGCTTTAGAGAGAAAAAAAAATCGAGGGGCATCCTTATCCACACAAAACCCCTTTAGCCCACCCAAAGTCTGTTGGCACTGCCCTCCGTTGAATGGTGGCTAGGTGAATAAACCATCATTGGGAGATTGCATTACAAAACGGAATGGGAGGCTGGAAACCTCCAGCTTTCCCATCTTCCGTGCCAGGCGCGATGAATTATTCTTCGTTTAAACCGCTCAAGAGATGGGCAGTCGATAAATAAATAAGTTAGAAATTCATCAGCCTTGCCCAGACGTAACTGGTGGGCGAGATTTGGCTCGGGGAAAAGAGGAGAAATGCGGGCAGAAAGGAGGCAGAGATTGGGCAGGTCTTGAGTGCCAATTCCTTAGTCGCCACGATACTTTTTTTAAAAAAAAAAGAGTGCAGAGAAGAGCAAGAAAGAGGATTAGGAGGATGGAGGATAAAACATACAAAGAACTGGGGATGTCGAGTTTAATGAAAAGGAGGACTAAGGGGTGGCAGCCTTCCAATATTTGAGGAGTTGCCCCAAAGAAGAGGGGGTTCAATTTATTTTCCAAAGCATCAGAAGAAAAGACACAAAGCAACGGATGGAAACTAATCGAGAAGAGAAGCAATCTGGAATTAAGGAGAAATTTCTTGACAGTAAGAACAATTAATCAGTGGAACTACTTGCCACTAGAAGTTCTGGATGCTCCATCACTGGAGGTTTTTAAGAAGAGATTGGGCAGCCATTTGTCTGAAGTGGTACAGGGTTTCCGACTGGGGCACGGGGTTGGACTAGAAGACCTCCAAGGTCCCTTCCAATGTTGTTATTCTATTAATCTGGCCTATCTCGGTGAGATGAATCTCTGATAAGACTGATATTCTGAAAAATTATGGCCCCGGCTTAAAAAAAAAACCAAAAACACCAGAAAGAGCTAATTTAGAAAGATACCATCTTCTGCCTTCCTTTTCAAGAATTCGCTCTGTCTTCCTGGAACCTTAGAGGTCATCCAGACCAACCCACAGATACCAATGCTGCCTTCGAATCTCTAAAGGGTGGATCCTAGATAAGAAGTCATAGGCTAGTCGTCTCCCTTATCTCAGTTGGCAGGAGCAAAAAAATAAAAAATAAAAAAATAGCGAGTTAAAATGACAAGGAAGAAAATTTAGATCAGGTCGCATTTTAAATTGTCAGCCCAATGGTTCAGGGAATTCGGCCAGGGAATTCTGGGAGTTGAAGTCCACACAGCTTAAAAGTTGCGGGGGTTGAGAAACACTGGATTAAACTGTTAGAAAACATTATTTAACTGCAGGTGGGGAAAATATTATTTGATTAATTTCCATGCCTTTGCATTCGTTTTACTCCTGGACACAGACTGGCCAATCTTTCGCTATCAATCCAGATGGATTCCTTCTCTCCTTCTCTCCTTCCTTCCTTCCTTCCTTCCTTCCTTCCTTCCTTCCTTCCTTCCTTCCTCCTTTCCTTCCTTCCTTCCTCCTTTCCTTCCTTCCTTCTTCCTTTCCTTCCTTCCTCCTTTCCTTCCTTCCTCCTTACCTTCCTTCTTTCCTTCCTGCCTTCCTTCTCTCCTTCCTTCCTTCCCTTGCCTGTCTCCTTCCTTTGAGAGGGGAGCAAAGGGGGGGGTGACTCTTGGCTCTCCCCCCTCCCCATCCAACTTCAGAAAAGAGGTGGGGGAGGGGGAAGAGGAAAAAGAGTTGGACTCCAAGAATTGAGGCCTTTTCCCCAAGCAGCCAGACCCCCCTCTTAAATACCTGCAACAGGTATTTAGGATAGGGGTATGCTTTGGGAAGCCCCCCCCCTCACTGGTTAACCCCCTCCCAGCAACCCCCACCCCCTCTCAACTTTGGAAAGAAGTATGGGGAAGAGGAGGAAGAGGGGGGGGGCAAACCCAGCGAGGTTGAAGTTCCCTTCCCCAATCAGCCAGTTCCCCTTTTCCAAGCTGGGAGCTCTTTGGGGAAACCCCACCAAGTGTCTGCGACTCCCCCTCCCCAGCAAATCCCCCCTCTCACCTTCGGAAAAAGGTCTGGGGAAGAGGAGGAAGAGGGGGGCCAAACTCACCGAGGTTCAAGTCCCTTCTCCAAGCAGCCAGCCCCTTATCCAAGCGGGGTGCCCTCTGGGGAAACCCCACCAAGTGTCTGCGATCCCCCCCCCTCCTCTCAACTTCGGAAAGAAATCTGGGGAAGAGGAGGAAGGGGGGGGCAAACCCACCGAGGTTGAAGTTCCCTTCCCCAATCAGCCAGTTCCCCTTTTCCAAGCTGGGTGCTCTTTGGGGAAACCCCACCAAGTGTCTGCGACCCCCCCCCTCTCAACTTCGGAAAGAAATCGGAGGAAGAGGAGGGCCAAACCCACCGAGGTTCAAGTCCCTTCTCGAAGCAGCCAGTTCCCCTTATCCAAGCCGGGTGCACTTTGGGGAAACCCCACCAAGTGTCTGCGACCCCCCCTCCCCAGCTACCCCCCCCCCCTCTTACCTTCGGAAAGAAATATCGGGAAGAGGAGGACCAAACACACCAAGGTTTAAGTTCCCTTCTCCAAGGAACCAACCCCACCTTATCCAATCTTGGCACGCTCCGGGGTCGCTCTTTGGCGAGCCCACCGCCCCTCTCTCTCCCCCTCCTCCCCTCCCCCCCCCACTACCTTGGAGTACAAGCCCCAGGAGAGCTCCGTCTCGATGACCATGACCACAATGCCAAACATGCCGAAGATGAGCGCGTAGTCGCTGAGCCTCTTGCGCTTCTCGAAGAGGGCGCGCCGGTGGCCCAGCCGGTAACCGATGTTCTGGGTTTTACGCTTGGGCGCCTTGGTGGGGAAGGGCGGGCCGGTCCCGGGGGGCCCGGCGGAGGCGGCCGAAGCCGAGCCGGAGGAGGAAGAGGAAGGGGGCTTGTGGCCGGGACCCCCGCCGGTGTTGGGGTGCAAGAGCCCAGCCGGAGAGTGGTTGTCTTCCCGGGAGATGACGATCTCCGGCGGGGGCGGCCCGGATGCCAAGAGCTGCAACGGTTGAGCCTCTCCAGGCTCCGGACCCGAACCGGGAGCGGGAGCTGAACCGGTAGCGTCGAGCAGGTTCCGACGGGAAGCGCTGAGCCGGCTGAGGGGCTTCATCACGCCGCCGCTGTACTTGCAAGAGCTCATGGCGATCTCGGTGAAGGGGTTGCTGTCTCGCCGGTGTGCCAACGGGCTGGCTTGACGGTGCTTGGCCGCCGCCGGTCCTCCTCCTCCTCCTCCTCCTCCTCCGCCTCCGCTGGAGCTGGGCGAGTGGCCCGGAGCCGCCCAACCGGGCTCTCCGCTGACGTTGGGCTGGCTGCCGTGGCGAGAAGCCGGGCGGAGGGCGGCCAGGGCCGGGGGAGCCCGTAAAGGACCCCCGGAGGCCGGTGGCATCGGTGGCATCGGTGCCACGGGAGCCGGGGTGGGTGCCAGGCTGGGGGGCACGACGGGCGCGGCCGGCTCGCCCCCTCCCGAGTCGAGGAAGGGCGCGGGGGGCTCCATCCTCCTCCTCCTCTTCTTCCTCCTCCTCTTCCTCCTCCTTTGCCCGGCCCTTGCCACTGTCCCTGCCCCGGCTCAGCGCGCTGCCCGCCCCAGCGTAGGGGCATCCAAGCCAACGGCTTGCCCCCGCCTGGGCTGGGAGCTGGGGCGGGTGGCAGCGGCGGCTGCAGCCGAGCTGCCAGCGGGCGCGACTGGCAAAGGTTGGCTGGCACGACTCGCGAACGCGCCCGGTGGCCAAGCCCCCCCTTTTTTTTGCCTTGGGGAGCGCGCTCATTGGCTGGCTCGGGGGTGAGTGGGGGGGAGGAGGGTGGGGGGGTGACATCACAGCCCCTCCCTCCCTCCCTCCTTTCCCCTCCCCGCTGGGGGGGGGGTTGTAGAGGAAGAGCCCCCCCTCCCCAAATGCGCCCGCTAGGAATGCGCCTGTGCGCTCTCCTCCAGCACCACGCGATTCTCAGGCTGCTTGCTTTCTTTCTCTCTCTCTCTCTTTCTCTTTGCGCCCCCCACCCACCTACCCACCCAAGGGGGGGGTCTGCTTCATTCATTCGGCTGGGGAAAGGCCCCGCCTCCCGCCCCCGCCCAGCCCCACGCGAGAGCGGGAGTCGTGGAGTGGCTAGGCTGCAGGTGGGCGAAACAACAGGTGATGCCGCTTAGCTGGGTTTGGAAAAGGCTTTCCCGGTTGGATGTCTCTTGAAGCTGGGGGGAGGGGGAGCCCTTGCCCCCCCCTCCCTCCTTCCCTCCCAATCCATCCTCGTTATATCTGGAAAGCAGACGCCCTAACATCTGGAGAGAGCTGATCTCGCCCAGCTGGGGGGGCTCACCCTTATTTTTAAAAACCCTCCCCTCCTATCCATCAGCTGAGGACTCCAACTCCCATCAGCCTCCAGCTGGGAGGATCCGCTTACTTAGGGCCAGGAGAGATTCTGTTGGTGGGGAGAGCAGGGAAACCCCCGTTTTAAAATAATAGCGATTTTTTTTTAAAAAAATCCCTTTACTTCCAGGTGCATGCTTCTGTCTCCGCCCGAAATCCTCAAAAGCGCCCTGAGCTGCACCTGTTGCACGGCTGCCTGTTGAATGGCCACTCTGGGTCTGCTGGGGCTATTTGAGGGACTACCCAAAAAAAAGGGGGGGTCCCCAAAGAAGCCTCAGCCTGCAGGGGTCCGAAGAGGCTGAGTTAATTGCCCCCAGGAGGAAGGAGTTTTGGAATGGAGTCTCTTTGAAGAGGGCAGTGTGGGCTGGCTGGCATTTCTATGACTTGGCCTGAGGTTGGGGACATGGGAATCAATCCGGAAGGATTTAAGGACACTGAGCAAAAGTGCAGATTGACTGATGGCTCCCCTTAACTTCGTCAAAGCCTTAAAAATGGAAGTGCTGTTCCCAGCACTGATGATGTTACCTACTTCGGTCATGAGACGTCTGCCAGAAAACCACAGTGAGCACCAAGGACCCCACCCTCCTCCTCCTCCCCCTCCTTTTCCTCTCACCTCATTCCCTTCCAACACTGATGATGTTAACTAGTTGGGTAATAAGATGTCGGCAAAAAAGACCTCTAGGCTTAGAAAGCATCAAACACACACACTTTCTCCCCCCTTCCTCCTGCACTCTGCAAACCTCCCTGCTTTTCAGCACTGATGATGTTACCTAGTTGGGTCATGAGACGTCTGCAACAAAACCAAGGAGGAGGAGCACCGAGGAGCTTGATGGGTTTACTTGCAGACGTTTCATGACCCAACTAGGTAACATCATCAGTGCTAGAAGGGGAGTGGGGTTTGTGGAGGAGGGGAGGAAGAGGAGGAGGAAGACTGTGGAGTTCCTTGGGCCTCTCTGAGCTCCATTTCTTAACATTGCCTGACCCAACCTTAGTAACATCCCCACAACATGTTGTAAAGCGAGACTTTTGTTAAGCAAATGTCTTGTCCCACTTTATGGCTTTTCTTGCCACCGTCGCTAAGTGAAATCACGGCAGTGGAGGCGAGTAACCTGCTTCTTAGGGGAATCCGGCTCCTCCCCCACTGGCTTCGCTTGTCCGAAGGTCGCAAAAGGGGGATGACGTAACACAGCAACGGTCATAAGTACGAAACGAGGGCCAAGCCTCTTGAATTTTGATCCCGCGATGGTGGGGGGAATGCTACAAAGGTCGTTAAACGGTCCAAAGTCCCCTTTTTTTCAGCGCCGTTGCGATTTCGGTCACTAAACGAACCGTCGTAACTCGAGGACCTGCATTTATCACTTGGCTGCCTTCAAAGAAATCCTTGTGATCAGCAAAGGCCAAAAGATGGGGAGGGGGTGTTTTCCAGAAGATAGAGAGAAACCCCCCTCCTCTTAATTGCTCCCCCCTCGTTTGGTGGATAGGATCCGTAGCTAGCAAACGCCTTCACACAACCTTAGTTTCCACCTTCCTTTACCTGCTTGCACGAAATCAACCGGATTGGACGCCAGCAGAGGCAATAAAAAAGAGAGGCGGGGGCTTTATCAATCAATCAATGGGCTTTATTGGAACATTTCCCCACCCCGTCAATACCCGATAGGACTAGAGAGAGAAAAAAGGCGGGCATTGTCATTAATATTAGCAATTAACATGGGTATACACAGCAACAGAGGAAAAAAATTGGGGAGGGTCTTGCAAACAGCTGGGAGGATATTTCCCATTCAGAATGGGGGGGGAGGGCTGAAAAGAGACCCCTCCCCAAGTTCCCTCGCCTTCCCCCAAATGCAGCAGCCTTGCAAAACTGCTCCCCTTTTGCAAATGTGGTTTGCGCGCTTTCCGACTTTCCCGGGAGCCGATCTGGCTTAGTGGCCAACTTATTTTAATCCCTCCAGGGCTCTTGCGCCACAAGGGAAGTTGATTAAAAACCCGGCACTGGAGGGGAAAGAAGCGGAGATTAAACTCGGGGGTGGGGTGGGGTGGGGGCTGCAAAAAGCAAAATTTTTGAAGGCTTCTTTCAAGCGCTTTTCATTCCTATGCAATTTTTGGGGGGTCTCCCTTCACATTTTCGGGAACGAAATCCTTCCCCCCACCCCCCACGGCAGAGGAGCATTTTGCCGCATTCTGCACCTGGCCAAGGGGGAAATTTGGGGAGGAACGAAGGAAGGAAGGAAAGAAAAGGAGGACAGACGGGAGAGCTTTTTGAGAATAAGGCACGACAAGGTGACTTCTTCCCCACCTGTTGGGGGAACCGGTGGGATTCCTAACCGCAGAGGACCGTAGCAGTGGGAATATTTCCATTCCCAGGGGGAAGGGGAAGTCTCTAGCGGGGGGAAAAAAAATGGGATTTTCCCCAAGGATCAAATCAGGAGAAAAAAAAACTTGCATAAAATTAAATGGAAGGACAAACATCAGAGTATTATATATTTTTTTTCCTGTTTTGGAAAGCGGCAGAAGCTAGGGGTGAAAAAGCTGGGCTTGCTCTGCCCCCTGGTGGCGGGAAGCGGTACTGTCCCCATCTCAAAGGAGACGGGTGGACGCGAAGAACAAGAGGGACCCCCGTTATCCCTTCCACCAATGGGGGGGGGGGGAAGGAATCGAGACCTATCAAAAGGTGGAAATTTAATCTTCCTCTCAAGATACTTGCAGGGTAGTAAAACCAGGCGGCCCTATTGCGATGGAGGAAGATAGATAGTGAGACAGAGACAGAGAGAAGAAAAACCGGCACTGGATTATGGCAATTTCTGGAATGGAGTCTCCATTCCAGGAAGGGAGCTGTACAGCAAAGTTTAATGCAATGGTTCCTTGCCTGGGGTCTCCTTTTTTTGGGAAGGATCTCCTCCTCTAACATCTTCACCCCTCTTTGGTCCTTCAGCCAAGAGCCCCCTCCCCAAAAGAGCTACAGGGGGAGAGAGAGAAAGAGAGAGACGGGGAAACGCAGCCGTTCCTAAAGTTTGGTCTGGATAAACTGGAGCAATTTCTCCAGCTGGGCATCCAAGGACAGCTGGTCTCCGTCGTTGGCGACCACCCAATCGTAGGGGATGCCTTGGTCTAACCCGCACTCGGATTCCACGTCGTCAATTCCTGGGAAGCGGAGAAAGAGATGGGAGGGGGGGGGAAAAGAAGAGATTTAACGTCAGATTCTTCGAGTCAAATTGAAAACCCGGTGGCTTTCGCAAACGGACACATACACACAATTAAATTAAATTAAATTAAATTTAGATTTGCTGGAGTTGAGATCGAATTTAAATTCAAATTTAATCGAATTTAAATTCGAATTTAATCGAATTTAAATTCGAATTTAATCGAATTTAATTTAAAAAAGAGCCCTGGTGGCGCAGCAGACTAAAGCACTGTTATTAACATCAGCTGCCTGCAATTACTGCAAGTTCGAATCTCACCAGGGCTCAAGGTTGACTCAGCCTTCCATCCTTTCTAAGGTAGGTAAATTGAGGACCCAGTTTGTGGGGGCAATAAGCTGACTTTGTATAAAATATACAAAAGAATGAAGGCTATTGCTTAACCCATTGTAAGCCGCCCTGAGTCTCCGGAGAAGGGCAGCATATAAATCAAATCAATAATAATAATAATAATAATAATAATAATAATAATAATAATAATAATAATAATAATAATCTGGATTTTTTTTTTTTAAATTTGATTTATATGCCGCCCTTCTCCGGAGACTCAGGGCTGCTTACAATGCGTTAAGCAACAGCCTTCATCCTTTTGTATATTTATACAAAGTCAGCTTATTGCCCCCACAAACTGGGTCCTCAATTTACCTACCTTAGAAAGGACGGAAGGCTGAGTCAACCTTGAGCCTTGGCGAGATTCGAATCTGCAGTAATTGCAGGCAGCTGGTCTTAATAACCAGCTTCATAACAGGGTGCCTTAGACCACTGTACTACCAAGGCTCTTTAAATCTTTTAGATTTAATCTAATGGGTTGGACACTCACCTCCAAGGCAAAGCAGAATAAGCCTTTCTGAATCACACCCCCCGCCCCCCCAATTTTCAGACCCCCCCCTTTTTTTCTCTCTTTTTGCTTTGCAAAACAGCAAAAGCGAATTTGTGCTAACAGCGAATCGAAGGAATGGGACATACCAAAGCCGGAGCCTCCTAAGGGTGGGCAGCAGTCTGGTCCGGATCCCCCGAGTCTGCGTACACCTTCTGGAGGTCTTGTCTACTGAAGGCCGCTTCAGTGGGAGCGAAGGCATCCACTTATAATACCGTATAAACAGCGAAGGAGAGGACCACGTCGCTGCTTGGCATATCAATGGAGGCTTGTGTGGCCCACGCCTTCGGAGTCAGACATCAGTGAGGCAGGCAAACAGCTGGAGCCTGTTCCCAGTGTGCGCGTGTGCAGAGTTTCCAGACGAAGGGAACAGCTAAAGAAGAAGGGGCGACTCAGGAGTAAAGCCACAGGTGGACGGTGAATGGCTCCTCCCAGAGGGGATAAAAGAGGAGCGAAAGGGGAGGGGGGGGAGTTTGCAGGAGACAATTAGTTCATTCCTGCATTCTTGCCAAGCATTGTGGCGTCTGAAAGATATCGGTCTGGCCACTCGCCAAGCCTGATAAAGGTCGGTAATGGTGAAGTATCTTGAAAGACTGTGGGAGAAGAAAGTCTTCGCTGGTAGGTAGTTCCCAGGTGGGATACTGGTGCGCTGTCGGAGACTTTAAGTCAGTCGTCCCTCTGAGGAAGCTGCGCAAAATAGGGTGCCGTGCGAGGGACTCCAGTTCCCCGCAAGGTAACACAGATGACAAGGCGGCCACTTGTCTGCGTATCGTATTGGGCGATAGGCCAATACGATACGCATTGTCTGGCCCGGCCTGTAGGAAGCCCAGAATTTGGGCCACCGATACTGGGAGGGGATCAAGAGAGACACGCACCTCCCACCGGCCAGCTGATTTTCAGGATGCGGGGGAGCAGGGAGCATGTGGGAGACACGGGTGCATGCAAAGGGGTTGCCCGTGCAGGCTAGGGCAGCGCACGGGGCAGTGGGCCTCCACCGCGGCCCGATTTTTGGTCCCAGGAGGCTGCAGGGATGCCTGCTAGGGCCAAAATGGGGCCGGGGGGGGGAGAGCAGCGCCTTCCCACGGCCCGTTTTTGGTCCCAGGAGGCTGCAGAAAGGCCTGCTAGGCCCAAAATGGGACCGGTGGGGGGCGGGGGTGCAGCCTAAGCGGACAATCTGTGGTTGTTTCCTCCCATTGAGCCGCAAAGAGTGGCTTAGCCAGCCACCAATGGGAGGGTTGGATTTGCAGTTATCTGGAAGAGCGATTGTAGGGATGATTTCCGCCGCCTCCGAATTGCCCTTTGGACTGGAACTGCTGCCTGTTCTGCTGCCCTCTGTTGCCGGGCCTATTGGATTGGCGATTCTGAGGCTGGTAGTAGGATCGCTGTGGTTGTGAGAAGTTGCTTGCGGTGTTGGCTGCTCTGAAGGGAGGATTCTGAGACCGCTGATTGGGGCGTCTGGGGACGGAGCGTAGGACTTTCTTGTTGTCGTGGGTCTCTATGAGCACGGGCTCTAAGATCTCTCCGAATAGGTTCTCCCCTTTGAAGGGGGGCCGAAGCCAACTTCCACTTAGACCTCACGGTTGCCTGCCAGTAACGGAGCCACAGCAGCCGTCGGGCCGTCACGGAAGAGGCGAGGGACCTGGAAGCGAATCTGGCCGCGTTCAGCGTGGCATCGGCAGAGAATTCTGCCGCCATGATCAGGTTGTTGAGGTCCTTGTGAGCTTGGACGTCGGTGGCGGGGATTTTGGCTTGCATCTCTTTGAGCCAGAGCAAGGAAGTTCTGTTGAAGAAGGAAGCCGCCGTAGCCGCCTTAACCGCCCAAGCAGACGCATTATAGGCTTTGCGGAGATTCACCTCAGTTCTCCTGTCTTCCGGAGTCAAAGCTTCGTCCAGGCCGTTGGTTATTATGTTGACGGAGACTAAGGCCGCCACGGGCTCGTCGATGGTCGGCATCTCTAAGGCCGCCGCGAGGTTCGGGGCCACGTTGTAGAACCGCTTGTCGTTCACGCTCGGGCCTGGATACGCCCCCGGTTGGGCCCATTGTCGGTAGACGGCATCCCGGAACAGTTTCGGGGTGGGGATCTCCTCGTTATCTGTGGTGCGCTCTGAGAACACCAGACTATTGGGGTCAGATAAGCCCGAGGCCGGATCTGATGCGGATGGATCCCCTCCTATCTGTGCCGTGGCCTTGGCTCTGTGGAGAAGCGTCTTAAACAAGGCAGGACGGAAGAGGCCTGTGTAGCCGAGGCTATCCATAGTCCCTCCTTTGTCCCCAGACAGCATCGACCCTTGAGGTTCCTCATCATCCGAGAGGGATTCTTGGCTGAACATGGAAGGGGCAGGGGAAAGGGCCCTGGGAGGAGCAGCTACGTCCCTGGGATTATTGGGTGCAGGAGGCTGGCCCTGGCGTGGAGCGTTTCCAGAGGCTGCCTGCTGGTTTCGTTGCATGCCTGCGGCGATGCCCTGAGCAATGGCCTTGGAGATGATTAATTTGATTTCTGGGGTAATTTCTGGATCCTCCGTCTCCTTTGGCCGAAGTCCCGCCACTGTAGGAGTGAAGGTAGCCTCTGGGGTAGTCTTTGCCCTCTTAGGAGCCGGCTCCTCCCAAAGACCTTGCGTGGAAACCGAAGGAAGGGCCGAAAACTCATCCTGCTCTAGCATTGGAAGCTGCGGGTGAGAAAGCTGCTCCCTGGCGCCATTTGGTGACCGCATCGGGCCAGCCATCGGACGAACCTCCTTTTTTAGAGGTTGTAACGGCTGGTGGGGCTGAGAAGCCTGGGAATGTTTAGGTTCGTCCACCAGGGGGCTCTCTTGCCTGCTTTGCTCCATTTCCTTTTCTTCTCCCCCTAAGGCCTTTTGGTCTTCTTCCTCCTCCTTCTCCTCCTCCTTGGCTTTAAGGGCCTTTTTGGAGGCGAGGAGGGCCTGCGCTCTGATTCTGGCGGCTGCCCTGGTTTTCACCGCTTTGGGGGTGACGGAGCGTTTCTTGGGCCCCCGGGGCTTCGGGGCTGGTGGATTCGGTCCTTCCCCACTCACGGTTTCCTCCTGGTTGTCTCCTGCCTGGGAAGGCTCCATTGTCCCGGGGTTCAGGTCCTTCGGAGAGGCGGATGGCTCTGGATTGAAGATGCTTGGATGGCCGCAAAAAGAGGAGTCTTCCCTGGAGGCTCCCAGGCCTGTGACTCCAGTCCCCGTCCGCAGGCCTGCGGGGAAGTTCAGAGGGACCCCCTCAGCTTTGCTTCTCCTGTAGAATTGGGGGGGGGGGATTTTTTTTCCTTCTTCTTAATCTCCTTCTGGAATTGGAAAGATGGGAGTGGGAGAAAACGCGTCTGCTGAGCTGAAGACTTGAGTGGGAAAATGGAGAAGTTGACCCAATGGAGAGGCGTGGCTACAAAGGGTTGATTGACTCAGCCCAAGGAGCAGGAAGTTAACCCCTTCCTTCCCTTGGGTTCTCTCTCTCCGCACACTCAGAAGAATCAAAGAGAGCCTCTCTAGCCAGTAGCAGTCTACCTCCCCAATGCCCCCCAAAACTGGAAGCTGGGAGCCAATACTTTTCTTTTCTGCCCTGTTTAGTTTGGAAAGAAGCACGATAGAGCTTCCAGAGGAAGGAATAGTTTACCTCCCCAATTATACTCACAAGAGCTCCCAGTGTTTTTGATCGTCCCCCCCCACCCCAGTTAAGGCATTGAATCCACACACACCCCCCCCCACACACACAACCAGCAACTGGCATATCTACAGATTACAGCTAAAAAGAACTGGAATTCTAAATTGAATTTTAAGATTTGCCGGAGTTGAGATCGAATCAAGATCGAATTTAATCTGGATTTAATCTAATGGGTTGGACATCCAGCTCCAGGGCAAAGCAGAATAAGCCTTTCTGAATCACACATACACACACACAGACACACCCCAATTTTCATTCCACCCAAAAAAACCCCAATAACAGAAAATACAATCAGTTTTAAATTAAACGACGTATTTAATAAGGGGGTCATGCTCAAATTAATCCAGAATCTACCCCAAAAACCCCAGATACTTTTTTTTTTTAAAAAAGGCACAATAAATCAGTTTTAAATCTGGCCAGATCAGGGGGTTGGACTAGATGACCTCCCAGGTCCCTTCCCACTCTATTATTCTCTTTATTCTGCTATTCTTTTTTCCTTCCTTCCTTCCTTCCTTCCTTCCTTCCTTCCTTCCCTTCCTTCCTTCCTTCCTTCCTTTCCTTCCTTTCGTCCCTTCCTTCCTTTCCTTTCCTTTCCTTTCCTTTCCTTTCCTTTCCTTTCCTTCCCTTCCTTCCTTCCTTTCCTTCCTTCCTTCCTTTCCTTTCCTTCCTTCCTTCCTTCTCCATCACTGGGAGTTTTGCAAGAAGCTTTAAAAAAAAGAGAGAGAGAGAGGCTGGACAGCCATTTGTCTGAAATGGTATAGGGGGTTGGACTAGATGACCTCCCAGGTCCCTTCCAACTCTATTATTCTCTTTATTCTGCTATTCTTTTTTCCTTCCTTCCTTCCTTCCCTTCCTTCCTTCCTTCCCTTCCTTCCTTCCTTCCCTTCCTTCCCTTCCTTCCTTTCTTTCCTTCCTTTCCCTTCCTTCATTTCATTCCTTCCTTCCTTTCCTTCCTTCTTTTCCATCCTCCCTTTCTCCCTCTCTCCCTTCCTCCCTCCCCATCCACCTATTAATCTAGTCTCCTTCCTTCCTTCCATCCTCCCTCCCTCCCCATCCACCTATTTTTCTGTAGTCTCCTTCCTTCCCTCCTTCCTTCCTTCCTTTCCTTCTTTTCGTCCTTTCCTTCCTTCCTTCCTTCCCTTCCTTCCTTTCCTTATTTTCGTCCTTTCCTTCCTTCCTTCCTTCCCTTCCTTCCTTTCGTCCTTTCCTTCCTCCCTCCCTTCCTTCTCTATCAGTGGAGGTTTTTTTTAAGAAGCTTTTTTTTAAAAGAGAGAGAGAGAGAGAGAGACTGGACAGCCCTTGGTCTGAAACGGTCCAGGGGGTTGGACTAGATGACCTCCCGGGCCCCTCCCAACCCTTGTCCTCCTCTCCTCTTCCTCCGGAGCGCGCCGCGAGAGGGAAGGCCAAGGCAAGGAAGGGGTTAACTCCGCCTTCCTGCTCTCCGGGGCTGAGTCACTCAAAGCCTGGTAGCCCCGCCCCCTCGGCTCCCCTTCTCCATTTTCCCACTGAGTCTCCAGCGCGGCAGGCGCGTTTCCTGCGCTCCCATCATCCCGGCGCCAGGAGGAGATTAAGAAGGAAAGAAGAAAAAAAACAGCCCCCCAATTCCTGCAGGCCGCCCTTCTGCGGCTCCTAGAGCCCAGGCCTCGCTTGCCCTTCCTGCAGGCCTGCGGAGGGGCCTGGAGTCACTGCCCGGGGAGGCTCCGGTGCAGACTCTCGTGGGCGCCGCCAATCCAGAGCCATCCGCCTCCCCGAGGGACCCGGAGCCCGGGACAATGGAGCCTCCCGAGGCAGCAGACGGCCACGAGGAAACCGTGAGTGGGGAAGGACTGAACCCGCCAGCCCCGAAGCCCCGGGGGCCCAAGAAAGGCCCCGCCACCCCCCAAAACGGTGACCACGAGGGCCGCGGCCAGGATCAGGGCAAAGGCCCTGCCCTCCTCCAGAAGGGCCCCTAAGGCAAAGGAGGAGGAGGAGGAGGAGGAGCAAAAGGCCTTGGGTGGGGAAGAAGAAGCGGCTAAGGCCGAAGGGGGGGAGGGGGAGCAAGGCGGGCAAGAGAGCCCCCTGGTGGACGAACCTAAACATTCCCAGGCCTCTCAGCCCCAGCCCTTGCAACCTCTAACAAAGGAGGTTGGTCAGACGGCTAGCCCGGTGCAGTCACCGGATGGCGCCGCAGAGCCACTTTCTGACCCGCCGCTTCCAATGATAGAACAGGATGAGCTTTCGTCCCTCCCTTCGGTGTCAAATCTCCCACCGGAAACTCCTTGGGAGGAGCCGGCTGCTAAAAGGGCAAAGATTACCCCAGAGGCTACCTCCACTCCTGCAGTGGCGGGACTTCGCCCAAAGGAGACGCAGGAGCCCGAAAAGTCCCTCCCAAAGGAGACGCAGCACCCACAAATTACCCCGCGAATGAGACTAATGATTTCGGAGGCCATTGCTCGGGGCATTGCCGCAGGCATGCAACAAAACCAGCAGGAGGCCTCTGACCACACTCCACACGAGGGCCAGCCTCCTGCACCCGATAACCCCAGGGACGTAGCTGCTCTTCCCAGGCCCCTTTCCCCTGCCCCTTCCATGCACAGCCAAGAATCCCTCTTGGACGATGAGGAACCTCAAGGGTCGATGCAGTCTGAGGACAAAGGAGGGACAACGGATACCCTGGGCTTCACAGGGCTCTTCAACCCTGCCTTGTTTAAGACGCTTCTCCACAGAGCGAAGGCCACGGCTCGGATAGAGGATTCGTCCGCATCAGATCCGGCCTCGGGCTTATCTGACCCCAATAGTCTGGTGTTCTCAGAGCCCACCACAGATAACGAGGAGATCCCCTCCCCAAAACTGTTCCTGGATGTCATCCAGCAACAATGGGACCAACCAGGGAGGTATCCGGGCCAGAGCATGACCGACAAGCAGTTCTACAATGTGGCCCCGAACCTCACGGCGGCCTTAGAAATGCCAACCATCGACAAGCCCGTGGCGGCCTTAGCCTGCGCCGACATAATAACCAATAACCTGGATGAAGCTTTGAATGCAGAAGACAGGAGAGCTGAGGTATCGCTCCGCAAAGCCTATAATTCGGCTGCTTGGGCGATTAAGGCGGCTACGGCGGCTTCCTTCTTCAACAGAACCTCCGTGCTCTGGCTCAAAGAGATGCAAGCCAGAATCCCAGCCACCGACCTCCAAGCTCACCAAGCCCTCAACAACCTGGTAATGGCAGCAGAATACTCTGCCGATGCCACACTGAACTCGGCCAAGTTCGCTTCCAGGTCCATCTTCTCTTCTGTGACCGCCCGACGGCTGCTGTGGCTCCGTTATTGGCAGGCAACCGTAAAGTTCAAGTGGAAGTTGGCCACAGCCCCCTTCAAAGGGGGCAACCTATTCGGAGAGGCCTTAGAGCCTGTGCTCATAGAGACGGAAGACAAAAAGAAAGTCCTACGCTCTATGTGCAGACGCCCCGACCGGCGGTCTAAAAATACTTTCTCCAGAGCAGCCAACACTGCACACGGCTTCTCACAACCACAGGGGGCATACTTCCAGCCTCAGGATCGCCAATCCAATAGGCGGTCTCAAAATCCTTCCTTCACAGCAGCGGACACTGCACAGGACTTCTCACAACCACAGGGGGCATACTTCCAGCCTCGGGATCGCCAATCCAATAGGTGGTCTCAAAATCCTTCCTTCACAGCAGCGGACACCGCAGACGACTTCTCACAACCACAGGGGGCATACTTCCAGCCTCAGGATCGCCAATCCAATAGGTGGTCTCAAAATCCTTCCTTCACAGCAGCGGACACCGCAGACGACTTCTCACAACCACAGGGGGCATACTTCCAGCCTCAGGATCGCCAATCCAATAGGTGGTCTCAAAATCCTTCCTTCACAGCAGTGGACACCGCAGACGACTTCTCACAACCACAGGGGGCATACTTCCAGCATCAGGATCGCCAATCCGATAGGCCCGGCAACAGAGGGAATAACAGGCAGCAGTTCCAGTCCAAACAGTCATTTCAAGGCAAAGGAAATCAGCCGCCTAAGTCTGTTCATGACTCAGTGGGAGGAAACGACCGCAGATCCAACGTTGCAGACACCGACGGTCCTGAACACCGTCCGACTAGGCGTCGCTCTCGATTTTCTCCCGAGACCCCCAAGGTTGATGATACACCTGTTGGACATTCAAGTGATTCTCGACCTACAAAGACTCAACAAGCATCTAGTAAGCAAGAGCATCAAACTGCAGCCCCTCCAGTCCATACTAGAGAGCATCCAGGAGGGCGACATCCTGATGTCAATAGGTCTGACAGAAGTATACCTACACCTCCCTATGTTGCCGGCTCATCAGCAATTCCTATGGTTTTGGTACACGAACCAGGGTTACCAGTACAGGACCCTCCCGTTCAGCCTGTTTTCAGCAACCAGAACATTCGCTCAGATCCTAGCAATTCTCTTGGCTCACCTCAGGACTATCCCTATTCGCGTCCAACGCTACCTGAGCGACATATTGATCCAAACCACCCACCTCCGGCCAACAGAAGACCTCCGCTTCACATTCCGGAACCTGCAGTAGCACGGATTCTCACTCAACTACGACAAGACCTAATTCTCGCCTACCGACAGAGTATTTCACCTAGGAGCACAAATAGACAGGACAGCAGGCACAGTCTCCCTGCCCCAGGACCGCCAGGGCAGCATCAGAACTCTGGCGAACCAGATCCGAGGAGGCCTCCTCTCACAAATGTTAGGCAAGGTGGTGTCGTCTATCGCCATCCTTCCCTGGACACGTCTGCATACCAGGGCCGTGCAGGGGCTCCTCCTGCCTTACCAGAAATGTGGCCGGAGCGATATAACTACCGGAGTTCGGATCCCATCAGAAGACCTCCAGTGATGGATGTCAGCGGCCATAACCAGGGGAGGTACGTTCAAAAAACCGAACCGGCTCGCTATGAATACGGACACCAGTCTGTTCGGCCACGGAGCCCACAGGGAGACCCAGATGACACATGGCCAGTGGTCACAGGAGGATGTACAAAACAACATCAGCTGGCACCATGTTCTTCTCCTGAGAGACGACGTAGCCAGCAAGACTCCTATCAAAGGCCAAGAGAGCAGCCACCCCAGGACCCCCGGGAGAGAAGGCGGTCAGAGGGCAGAACGGGATCTTCTACCCCTGCGCGCAGAAGATAACATAGGAACATCCAATGTACAGGCGGACCCATTTTGGGCACCGCACCCCCCCCTCCCCGCCCTCCGTGCCCCATTTTGGGCCTACAGGCCTCCCTGCAGCCTCCTGGGACCAAAAATGGGCCATGAGGGGGCGCTGCACCCTCACCCCACATACCCTGTTTTGGGCCTACAGGCCTCCCTGCAGTCTCCTCGGACCAAAAATGGGCCATGAGGGGGCGCTGCACCCCCACCTCACATACCCTGTTTTGGGCCTACAGGCCTCCCTGCAGCCTCCTGGGACCAAAAAACGGGCCATGAGGGGGCGCTGCACCCCCACCTCACATACCCTGTTTTGGGCCTACAGGCCTCCCTGCAGCCTCCTGGGACCAAAAACGGGCCATGAGGGGGCGCTGCACCCCCACCTCACATACCCTGTTTTGGGCCTACAGGCCTCCCTGCAGCCTCCTGGGACCAAATTTGGGCAGTGTGCGGTTGGGGGAAGGGCTAGCAGGCCGCCTTGTTGTCTGTGTTATCGTGCGTCCCTCGCACAGCACCCAATTGTGCGCAGCTTTTATCAGAGGCACGACTAACTTAAAAGCCTCCAACGGCGCACCGGTATCCCATCTGGGAACTACCTTTCTTTTCCCACAGTTTTTCTTCTCCCACAGTTTTTCTTCTCCCACAGTCTTTTCTTCTCCCACAGTCTTTCAAGATAGTTCAGAATTCCCGACCTTTATCAGGCTTGGCGAGTGGCCAGGCTGATATTTTTCCAGACACCCCCCACAATGCTTGGCAAGAATGCAGGAATGAACTAATTGTCTCCTGCAAGCTCCATTCCCCTTTTGCTCCTCTTTTATTCCCTCTGGGAGAGGCCATTCATCGTCCACCTGTGGCTTTACTCCTGAGTCGACCCTTGTTGTTTAGCTGTTCCCTTCATCTGGCAACTCTGCGCAAGCACGCGCACACTAGGAACAGGCTCCAGCTCTTTGCCTGCCTCACTGATGTCTGACTCCAAAGGCAGCTGAAAACTGTCAGACGGCTCTGGCCGCCTCTCTGCCTCCGACGCAGAGCCCTCGTCCGAGCCTTCTCCAGACTCTAGGACTGGCCCAGGTTCCTCCCTGAATCTGCTGCCAGATCCGCTAGTGGGCCGCAACACATCCATCGCCAAATCGTATGAACTTTGGGCTCCTCCGTTGCCTCGGCGAGTGACAGCCAACTCCACGAGAAGCAGGCCTCCATCGAGATATGCAGAGGGGGATGCCTTCGGTTCCGGTGAAGCGGCTTTCGACAGACGAGGTGGGTGTCCCAACCCGTTAGATTAAATTAAAATCCAGATTAAATTCGATCTCGACTCCGGCAGATCTAAATTTAATTTAGAATCCAGTTCTTTTTAGCTGAAATCTGTAGATATGTCAGTTGCTGGTTGGGGAGGTGGTTCAGTGCCTTAACGGGGCGGGGGAAGACAAAAAAAACCCTGGAGCCCTTGTGGATATAATTGGGGTGGTAAACTACTCCTGCCTCTGGAAGCTCTATCACTCTCTTTCCTAGCTAAACAGGGCAGAAAACACACACACATCCATGGGCAATCGGACAGAACAGCTCCCAACTTCCAGCATCTTTCCAGAGTTTGAGGATTGTTCGCCCTCTGTTTTTGGGCATTGGGAGGTAGACTGCTGCTGGCTAGGGAGGCTCTATTCTGAATCGGTTGACTTCTGATTTCCCTTTTCTTGTCTTTTTGCTGGCAGGTTGGGATTGGATGTTTGCACCATTCTCCGCTTATCCGGGCCTCTGAAAGAGCAGTACGCAAAGGTAATTTTGATTTAAAACTGATTTATTTTGCCTTTTTTAAAAAAACCATCTGGGAGATGGTAGATTCTGGATTAATTTGAGATGGTAGATTCTGGATTAATTTGAGCATGACACCCTTATTAAATAGGTAATTTAATTTAAAACTGATTGTGTTTTTTGTTATCTGGGTTTTTGGGGGGGCTGGAATCTGATTTTATTCAAGCAGAAACATTGAATCAATAGGTAAATTTAGTTTAAAATGTTTTTCTGTTGTTTGATTCTTTTGGAGGGTTTTTGAATGTGAATTTATTTTGAGTGCAAATATTTGAACTTTTTTTTTAAAAAAAAACCTATATATATATATTCTTGGTGTACTTAAAAATAATAAAATTAAAGGGACATTTATGCTCCCTGGAATGGAGCGATTTGTCTGTTCTCACTTTAAGAGTTTTCATGTGGCAGTGAGTTCCACTGGTGAATTAGGACCTTTTTTTGGAATTTTAGGGAGCTGAATTTGGAGAATTGCAGAGAAAAAGTTGAGGGTTTTTTTCCACGCAGGAACACGGCCTGGATTTCCAGCGGCTTTTAGACGGCACCGATTACCCCGAATTTTATCGGGAAGACATGATCCGTTGGGGTGAAGAGCGACGCCAGAGCGATCCCGGTTTCTTTTGCCGCATTGTGGTGGAAGGCGTGACGCAACCCATCTGGGTAAGGCCAGGGGGAATAGACAGGTAGACCCCGACTTACAACCACCATTGAGCCCAGAGTCACTAAGCAAGGCAGTTTTTTAAGCAAGTTTAGCCCCATTCTACCACCTTTCCTGCGACCGTTGTTAAACGAATCAGGGCAAACTGTTAAGCTAGTCCCACAGTCGTTCAGGGAGTCCATCTTCCCCGTTGACTTGGCTTGTAGGAAGGTCGCAAAACAGGGATCGTGTAACCCCCCCCACCGGGGGGGGGGGGACACACTATGATCGTCGTAAATATGAGTCAGTTGCCAAACATCTTGAATTTTGATCGTGTGGGGTGCAACAGGTGTTGTGCGACGGTCATAAGTGTGAAAAAACCCATCCTAAGTCCCTTTTTTTCAGCTCGATAACTTCAAACGGTCACTCAGCGAATCGTCATAAGTCGGGGACTGCCCGTAGTTGTCTTCTGAACCAACTCCCATCTTGGGTCTTTGGCGGGGGCGGACGGAGCTGGTCTGTTTAACAACGGGGGAGGAGCAGATGGCCAGAATTCGAACTCGAGTCCCCAAAGGTTCATTATCTTTTTCTTCTCTTCTTCCTTGCCAACGCAGATCGTGAGCGACTCCCGGCGGTCGTCGGACGTGGAATGGTTCCGTGATGTGTACGGGAAGCGGGTTCACAAATCGTGCGGGGGATTGTCACGAAGGAAACCCGGAGAAGTCTTCAGCCTGGACTCCCCTCCCCACATTCTGAATATCCTCCCAGCTGTTTGCAAGACCCTCCCCAATTTCCTGCCTGTTTTGCTGTGTATACCGTGTTAATTGCTAATATTAATCAGAATGCCCGCCTTCTCTCTCTCTCTTTCGTCCTATCGGGTAGGGAGAGGGGTGGGGAAATGTTCCAATAAAGCCCATTGATTAGTTAATGCTCCCGCCTCTCTTTTTTATTGCCTCCTCTTCGGTCCAATCCAGATGATTTTATGCAAAGCAAGGCAGCCACTAAAGGAAGGTGGAAACTAAGATTGTGTGAAGGTGTTTGCTAGCTTCGGATCCTATCCATCAAACGAGGGGGGGAGCAATTAAGAGGAGGGGGATTTCTCTCTATCTTTTGGAAACCCCCCTCCCTCCCGCCTCTTTTTCCAGTTTCGGCCTTTGCTGATCGCAAGGATTTCTTGTGAAGGCAGCTATGTTATAAATACAGGTCCTCGAGTTACGACGGTCCATTTAGTGACCGAAGTCGCAACGGCGCTGAAAGAAGTGACCGTTTTTCACACTTACGACCTTCGTAGCATTCCCCCCACGATCGCGTGATCAAAATTGAAGATGCTTGGCCATCGTTTCGTACTTACGACCGTTGGCATGTCCCGGGGTTACGTAATCCCCCTTTTGCGACCTTCGGACAAGCGAAGCCTGTGGGGGAGCCGGATTCCCTTAAGAAGCAGGTTACTCACCTCCACTGCCGTGATTTCACTTAGCGACGGTGGCAAGAAAAGCCATAAAAGTGGGACAGGAAATTCACTTAACAAATGTCTCGCTTCACAACATACTTTGGGGTCAATTGTGGGGATGTTGCTAAGGTTGGGTCAGGCAATGTCTGCAAGAAATCGAGCTCAGAGAGCCCCAAGGAACCCCACAGTCTTCCTCCTCTTCCGCCTTTTCTCCACAAACCCCACTCCCTTTCTAGCACTGATGAGGTTACCTACTTGGGTCATGAGATGTCTGCAAGAAAACAAGCAAGCTCAGGGAGCACCAAAGATCCAACAATCCTCTCTGGAGACCCTTCTGCCTTCTAGCACTGATGAGGTTACCTACTTGGGTCATGAGACGTCTGTATGAAAACAAGCAAGCTCAGGGAGCACCAAGGACCCCACAGTTCTCCTTCCCCTCTTCCTCCTCCTCTCTGCAGACCCCACCGTAATATCAGAATAAGAGAATAACACGAATTGGAAGGGACTCTGGAGGTCATCTAGTCCAACCCCCTAATCTGGCAGGATGCACTATCCCATTTCAGACAAATGGCTGTCCAAGTCTCTTAAAAAACAAACCCAGTGATGATGGAGAAGGGAAGGGAAGGGAAGGATGGATGGATGGATGGATAGATGGAAGGAAGGATGGATGGAAGGAAAGAAGGAAGGATGGATAGATGGAAGGAAGGAATGAAGGACAGAAGGAAGGATGAATGGAAGGATGGATAGGAAGGAAAGATGAATGGAAGGATTGATGGAAGAATGGAAGGAAGGAAGAATGGATGGAAGGAAGAAAAGGATGAATGGAAGGATGGATAGGAAGGAAAGATGAATGGAAGGATTGATGGAAGAATGGAAGGAAGGAAGAATGGATGGAAGGAAGAAAAGGATGGAAGGAAGGAAGGATGAATGGAAGGAAGGAAAGAAGGAAGGATGGAAGGAAAGAAGGATGGATGGAAGGAAGGAAGGAAGGATGAATGGAAGGATGGAAGGAAGGATGGATGGAAGGAAGAAAAGGATAGGAAGGAAGGAAGGATGGATGGAAGGATGGATGGAAGGAAGGAAGAAAAGGATGGAAGGAAGGATGAATGGAAGGATGGATAGGAAGGAAAGATGAATGGAAGGATTGATGGAAGAATGGAAGGAAGGAAGAATGGATGGAAGGAAGAAAAGGATGGAAGGAAGGAAGGATGAATGGAAGGAAGGAAAGAAGGAAGGATGGAAGGAAAGAAGGATGGATGGAAGGAAGGAAGGAAGGATGAATGGAAGGATGGAAGGAAGGATGGATGGAAGGAAGAAAAGGATAGGAAGGAAGGAAGGATGGATGGAAGGATGGATGGAAGGAAGGAAGAAAAGGATGGAAGGAAGGATGAATGGAAGGATGGATGGATGGAAGGAAGGAAGAAAAGGATGGAAGGAAGGAAGAAAAGGATGGAAGGAAGGATTGATGGATGGAAGGAAGAATGGATGGATGGAAGGAAGGAAGAATGGATGGAAGGAAGGATAGATGGATGGAAGGAAGGAAGGATGGATGGAAGGATGGAATGAAGGAAGAAAAGGATGGAAGGAAGGAAGGATGGATGGATGGAATGAAGGAAGAAAAGAAGGATGGAAGGAAGGAAGGAAGGATGAATGGAAGGAAGGATGGATGGATGGAAGGAAGGAAGAAAAGAAGGATGGAAGGAAGGATGGATGGAAGGAAGGAAAGTGTCTGCAACCCCCTCCCCAGCAAAACCCCCCCCCCGTCATCTTCGGAAAGAGGTCTGGGGAAGAGGAGTGCCAAACCCACCGATATTCACCTCCCCTCCCCAGGCAACCAGACCCCCCTTATCCAAGCGTGGCTTGCTCCGGGGTCGCTCTTTGGCGAGCCCACCGCCCCCCTCGGGCGCCCAGAGTCGCCCCGGTGGAGCCTCTCCTCCAGCAGGTTCCCCCCCCCCCCCGGGGAAGCTCCTTGCACGAACTCCGGGCGATCTCGGGGAAGGGGCTGCCGTGGCGAGAAGCCGGGCGGAGGGCGGCCGCGGGAGCCGCGGTGGGTGCCAGGCTCGCCCCCTCCTCTCCATCCTCGTCCTCCAGCCCTTCTTACATCTGGAAGGCATCTAACATCTGGATAGAGCTGGGGGGGGGGCTCCCCTCCTTTTTTCCTACTCACCAGCAGTTGACGACTCCAACTCCCATCAGCCCCGCCCGGGAGTAGCTGGGCTGCAGGTGGGCGCAAAACAACAGGTGATGCCGCTTAGCCGGGTTTGGAGAAGGCTCTCCCGGTTGGATGTCTCTTGAAGCTGGGGAGGGGGGAGCCCTTGCCCCCCCCACTCCCTCCCTCCCTCCCTCCCTCCCTCCCAATCCATCCTCCTTACATCTGGAAAGCAGACGCCCTGACATCTGGAGAGAGCTGATCTCGCCCAGCTGGGGGGGCTCACCCTTTTTTTAAAAAAAACCCTCTCCCAGCAGCTGAGGACTCCAACTCCCATCAGCCTCCAGCTGGGAGGATCCCCTTACTTAGGGCCAGGGGAGGTTCTGGTGGGGGGGGGGGGGAGAGCAGGGAAACCCCCGTTTTAAAATAATAGCGATTTTTTTAAAAAAAATCCCTTTACTTCCAGGTGGATGCTTCTGTCTCCGCCCGAAATCCTCAAAAGCGCCCTGAGCTGCACCTGTTGCACGGCTGCCTGTTGAATGGCCACTCTGGGTCTGCTGTGGCTATTTGAGGGACTACAAAAAAAAAACAGGGTCCCCAAAGAAGCCTCAACCTGCAGGGACCCGAAGAAGCTGAATTAATTGCCCCCAGGAGGAGGGAGTTTTGGAATGGAGTCCCTTTGAAGAGGGCAGTGTGGGATGGCTGGCATGTCTTTATTATTATTATTATTATTATTATTATTATTATTATTATTATTATTATTATTATTATTATTATTATTATTATTTTATTATTATTATTATTATTTAATCTTTAGTGAGATTCACAGCCTTTGAGGCTGGTTAATAGCTCAGCAGCTCGAGTCCTAACCAAGGACCTAGGAACTGTTAAGGTTTACTGTTAATATTATTATTATTATTATTATTATTATTATTATTATTAATAGTTAATCTTTAGTGAGATTCACAGCCTTTGAGGCCAGTTAATAGCTCAGCAGCTCGAGTCCTAACCAAGGACCTAGGAACTGTTAAGGTTTACTGTTAATATTATTATTATTATTGTTGTTGTTGTTGTTTTGTTGTTGTTATTTTATTTCTCATAAACACATTTACATGTACAGTCATTTTCATCATTTTTCATTCATATTTTCTTTTAACTTTCATTTTTAATGTTCACTTTTTCGGGACTGCTCATTTCTATGACTAGGCCTGAGGTTGGGGACATGGGAACCAATCCGGAAGGATTTAAGGACACCGAACAAAAGTGCAGATTGACTGACGGCTCCCCTTAACGTCGTCAAAGCCTTAAAAATGGAAGTGCTGTTCCCAGCACTGATGATGTTACCTACTTCGGTCATGAGACGTCAGCCAGAAAACCACAGAGAGCACCAAGGACCCCACCCTCCTCCTCCTCCCCTCCTTTTCCTCTCACCTCATTCCCTTCCAACACTGATGATGTTAACTAGTTGGGTAATAAGATGTTGGCAAAAAAGACCTCTAGGCTTAGAAAGCATCAAACATACACACTTTCTCCTCCCTTCCTCCTGCACTCTGCAAACCTCCTTGCCTCCCAGCACTGATGATGTTACTTAATTGGGTCATGAGACGTCTGCCAGAAAACCAAGGAGGAGGAGCACCGAGGAGCTTGGTGGGTTTACTTGCAGACGTTTCATAAGCCAAATAGGTAACATCATCAGTGCCAGAAGGGGAGTGGGGTTTGTGGAGAAAAGGAGGAAGAGGAGGAAGACTGTGGGGTTCCTTGGGCCTCCCTGAGCTCCATTTCTTAACATTGCCTGACCCAACCTTAGTAACATCCCCACAACATGTTGTATAGCGAGACTTTTGTTAAGCAAATGTCTTGTCCCACTTTATGGCTTTTCTTGCCACCGTCGCTAAGTGAAATCACGGCAGTGGAGGCGAGTAACCTGCTTCTTAAGGGAATCCGGCTCCCCCACAGGCTTCGCTTGTCCGAAGGTCGCAAAAGGGGGTTCATGTAACCCCGGGACACGCCAATGGTCGTAAGTACGAAACGATGGCCAAGCGTCTTGAATTTTGATCACGCGATCATGGGGAAATGCTACGAAGGTCGTAAGTGTGAAAAACGGTCACTTCTTTCAGCACCGTTGCTATTTCGGTCACTAAATGAACCGATGTAACTCGAGGAACTGTTATTTATCACTTGTCTACCTTCAAAGAAATCCTTGTGATCAGCAAAGGCCAAAATTGGAAAAAGAGGCGGGTGTGGGGTCCAGAAGACAGAGAGAAACCCCCCTCCTCTTAATTGCTCCGTAGCTAGCAAACACCTTCACACAACCTTAGTTTCCACCCTCCTTTACCGGCTGTCCTGCTTGCACGAAATCAACCGGATTGGACCCCAGCAGAGGCAATAAAAAAGAGAGGCGGGGGCTTTAACCAATGAATGGGCTTTATTGGAACATTTCCCCACCCCCCTCAATACCCGATAGGACTAGGTAAGAGAAAAAAGGCGGGCATTGTCATTAATATTAGCAATTAATACTGGTATACACAGCAACAGAGGAAAAAAATTGGGGAGGGTCTTGCAAACAGCTGGGAGGATATTTCCCATTCAGAATGGGGGGGAGGGCTGAAAACAGCCCCCTCCCCAAATTTCTTCCCTCTCCCCCACTTCCCCCTTATGCAGCAGCCTTGCAAAACTGCTCCCCTTTTGCAAATTCAGTTCGTCCACCTTCCGACCTTCCCGGGAGCCGATCTGTTTAGTGGCCAATTTATTTTAATCCCTCCAGGGCTCCTGCGCCACAGTTAAAAAACAACCCGGCACCGGAGCAGAATGAAGCGGGGATTAAACTTGGGGAGGGGGGGCTGCAAAAAGTAAAATTTTTGAAGA
Organism: Pituophis catenifer annectens; assembly: GCF_029215685.1. Lineage (NCBI taxonomy): Eukaryota > Metazoa > Chordata > Lepidosauria > Squamata > Colubridae > Pituophis > Pituophis catenifer. The sequence goes on from NW_027256890.1 coordinate 19,617,736, forward strand.
CTTCTTTCAAACGTTTCTCATCCCTATGCAATTTTTGGGGGTCTCCCTCCACGATTTCGGGAACGAAATCCTTCCTTCCATGACAGAGGAGCATTTTGCCGCATTCTGCACCTGTCCAAGGGAGAATTTGGGGAGGAACGAAGGAACGAAGCAAAGAGAAAAAAAAAAAATAGAGGAAGAAGGGAGAATTGTTCAAAAAGAGACAACAATGTGGCTTCTTCCCTGCCTGTTCGGGGAGCTAGTGGGATTCCTAACCGCAGACGACCGTAGCATTGGGAATATTTCCATTCCCACTAGGAACTCTCGAGTGGGGGGGGGGGGAAACGGGAATTTCCCCACAGATCAAATCAGGAGAAAAAAACTTGCATGGAATTAAACCTAAATGGAAGGACAAACATATTCACACACACACACACACACACACACACCCCCGCTTTGGAGAAGGCTGGGCTTGCACTGTCCCTTGGTGGCGACCCCCCCCTCATCACAGCCCGTTTTTGTTCCCAAAAGGCTTCAGGGAGGCCTGCTAGGCCCAAAAGGGGCTGTGAGGGAAGGGGGTGCAGTGTCCCCCCACCACAGCCCCTTTTTAGTCCCAAGAGGCTTCAGGGAGGCCTGCTAGGCCCAAAAGGGGCTGTGGGGGAAGGGCATGCAGTGCCCCCCCCCCACAGCCCCTTTTTAGTCCCAAGAGGCTTCAGGGAGGCCTGCTAGGCCCAAAAGGGGCTGTGGGGGAAGGGCATGCAGTGCCCCCCCCCCACAGCCCCTTTTTAGTCCCAAGAGGCTTCAGGGAGGCCTGATAGGCCCAAAAGGGGCTGTGAGGGGACGGGCTGCAGTGCCCCCCCCACAGCTTTTCTTTGTTCCAGGAGGCTGCAGGGAGGCCTGATAGGCCCAAAAGGGGCTGTGAGGGAAGGGAGTGCAGTATCCCCACCCCCCCACACAGCCCTTTTTTTGGCCCCAGGAGGCTGCAGGGAGGCCTCCTAGACACAAAACGGGGCTGTGAGGGGCGGTTCAGTGCCCCCCACGGCCCATTTTGGTCCCAGGAGGCTGCAGGGAGGCCTGCTAGGCCCAAAAGGGGCTGTGAGGGAAGGGGGTGCAGTGCCCCCCCCCAGCCCTTTTTTGGCCCTAGGCTTCAGGGAGGCCTGCTAGGCCAAAAGGGGCTGTGAGGGGGGGGCATGGAGAGCCCCCCTTCCTCGGCCCATTTTTAGTCCCAAGAGGCTACAGGGAGGCCTGCTAGGCCCAAAAATGGCTGTGAGGGAAGGGGGTGCAGTGCCCCCCCACAGCCCTTTTTTGTTCCAGGAGGCTGCAGGGAGGCCTACTAGGCCCAAAAGGGTCTGTGAGGGGGGGCATGCAGCGCCCCCCCTTCATGGCCCATTTTTGTTCCCAGGAGGGTGCAGGGAAGCCTGCTAGGCCCAAAAGGGGCTGTGAGGGGAGGGGGGTACAGTGCCCCCCCCACAGCCCTTCTTTGTTCCAGGAGGCTGCAGGGAGGCCTGCTCTCCAGTATGCACTGGAAGGACATGCATTTTGAATCTCTTGTATGCTTCTTGAGTCTTTTTAGGTTGAGAATCTATTAAAAGGTGGCTTGAATGTCCGACAGGTGTAGGACTGCAGCTTCCGTGAGGGTCCTTCTTGTCCTGGGGCAGCAAATCAAGAACCTCGGGGGTGCCGAGAGAAAATCGAGAGCAAAACCTAGTCGGACGGTGTTAAGGATTCATGCATCTGTGGTTGTTTCCTCCTATTGAGCCGCAAAGAGGCTTAGCCGGCCACCAATGGGAGGGTTGGATTTGCAGTTATCTGGAGGAGCGATTGTAGGGATGATTTCCGCCGCCTCCAAATTGCCCTTTGGACTGGAACTGCTGCCTGTTCTGCTGCCCTCTGTTGCCGGGCCGATTGGATTGGCGATCCTGAGGCTGGAAGTATGCTCTTTGTGGTTGTGAGAAGTCGTTTCCAGTGTCGGCTGCTCTGAAGGGAGGATTCTGAGACCGCTGATTGGGGCGTCTGGACATAGAGCGTAGGACTTTCTTGTGGTCATGGGTCTCTATGAGCACAGGCTCTAAGGCCTCTCCGAATAGGTTTTCCCCTTTGAAGGGGGCCGAGGCCAACTTCCACTTGAACTTCATGCTTGCCTGCCAGTAACGGAGCCACAGCAGCCGTCGGGCCGTCACGGAAGAGGCGATGGCCCTGGAAGCGAACTTGGCCGAATTCAGTGTGGCATCGGCAGAGTATTCTGCCGCCATGATCAGGTTGTTGAGGTCCTTGTGAGCTTGGACGTCGGTGGCTGGGATTCTGGCTTGCATCTCTTTGAGCCAAAGCAAGGAAGTTCTGTTGAAGAAGGAAGCAGCCGTAGCCGATTTAACCCCCCAGGCAGCCGCGTGATAGGCTTTGCGGAGCGATATCTCAGCTTTCCTGTCTTCTGGATTCAAACCTTCGTCCGGGTCATTGGTTATCATGTTGACGCAGGCTAAGGCTGCCACGGGCTCGTCGATGGTTGGTATTTCTAAGGCCGCCGCGAGGGTCGGGGCCACGTTGTAGAACCGCTTGTCAGTCACGTTTGGGCCTGGATACGCCCCTGGTTGGGCCCATTGTCGCTGGACGGCATCCAGGAACAATTTTGGGGAGGGGATCTCCTCGTTATTTGTGGTGGGCTCTGAGAAAACCAGACTATTGGGGTCAGATAAGCCTGAGGCCGGATCTGATACAGATGGATCCCCTCCTATCCGAGCCGTGGCCTTGGCTCTGTGGAGAAGCGTCTTAAACAAGGCAGGGCGGAAGAGTCCTGTGAAGCCCAGGGTATCCGTTGTCCCTCCTTTGTCCTCAGACAGCATCGACCCTTGATGTTCCTCATCATCCGAGAGGGATTCTTGGCTGAACATGGAAGAGGCAGGGGAAAGGGCCCTGGGAGGAGCAGCTACGTCCTTGGGATTATTGGGTGCAGGAGACTGCCCCTGCTGTGGAGTGTTTCCAGAGGCTGCCTGCTGGTTTCGTTGCATGCCTGCAGCAATGCCCTGAGCAATGGCCTCTGCGATTATTAGTCTGATTTCTGGAGAAATTTCTGGCTCCTTTGGGCAGGACTTTTCTGTCTGCTGTCTCTCCCTTGGGCGGAGTCCCGCAGCTGTAGGAGTGAAGGTAGCCTCTGGGGCAGTCTTTGTCCTCTTAGGAGCCGGCTCCTCCCAAAGACTTTCCGGTGGGAGATTTGAAACCGAAGGGATTGGACGCTGTGGCTCTCTGGCACCATCTGGTGACCGCATCGGGCTAGCCTTCTGACGAACCTCCTTTGTTAGAGGTTGTAACGGCTGCAGATGAGAAGCGCGGGAACTATTAGGTTTGTCCACCAGGGGGCTCTCTTGCCTGCGTTGCTCCGTTTCCCTTTCTTCTCCCTCTAAGGCATTTTGGTCTTCCTCCTCCTCCTCCTCCTCCTCCTCTTCCTCCTCCTCCTCCTCCACCTCCTCCTCTTCCTCCTCCTCTTCTTCCTCCTCCTCCTCCTCTTCTTCCTCCTCCTCCTCCTCCTCTTCCTCCTCCTCCTCTTCCTCCTCCTCGGCCTTAGCCTTAGGGGCCTTTCTGGAGGAGAGAAGGGCCTGTGCCCTGATTCTGGCCTCTGCTCTTGTTTTCACTGTTTTGGGTGTGACGGAGCGTTTCTTGGGCCCCCGGGGCTTTTGGGCTGGTGGATTCAGTTCTTCCCCACTCACGGTTTCCTCGTGGCTGTCTCCTGCCTCGGAAGGCTCCATTTTCCCGGGATTCGGGTCCTTCGGAGAGGCGGATGGATCTGGATTGAAGACGCGGCTGTTTGGATGGCCGCCAAAAACAGTCTGCACTGGAGCTGGTCCCTCTCCGCAGGCCTGTGGGAAGATCAGAGGGACCTTGGCTTTCCTTCTCCTGTAGAAGTGTTTTTTTTTTTTTTTTTTCTTAATCTCCTTCTGGAATTGGAATGATGGAAGTGGGAGAAAATGCGTCTGTTGAGCTGAAGACTTGAATGGGAAAATGGAGAAGTCGACCCGAGAGGCGTGGCTACAAAGGCTTGATTGACTCAGCCTAACGAACAGGAAATTAACCCCTTCCCTTCCCTCGGATTCTCTCTCCGCGCACTCGGAAGAATCGAATAGAATGACCAGAGTTGGAAGGCACCTTGGAGGTCATCTAGTCCAGCGGTCACCAACCGGTGGTCCGTGAGAAAATTTTGGTGGTCGGCAGAAAAATTATTTGCATTTTTTTATATTGCACTAAATCAGGGGTCTTTTTGTGCTGGTCGGAGGGGGGGCAGAAATTCCGACACGGGGTCTGCTTCGGCCTCCTGGTGCGGGGCTTTGGGCGAAGGCTGGAGGGAAGCGTCGCTGGTGGCGAAAAGCCGGAGGGCCTCGTTCCAGTGGGGCAGCTTCATGGCCTGGAACCGACTGACCATCTCAGCCCACTGAGCCTCCAGGCACCGGTACCTGGCCTTGCACTCCCGCAGGTCTTCCCTCTGCTTGGAAAGCCTATGCTCCTAGTCCTCAGTGAGGTGCTTCTGCTGAGCCTCCTTCTCGGTCAGATCCAATTTGAACTGAGCAGCTATTTTGCCAATTCTTTCTCGTGGTGGCTGCTTAGCTCCAACAACTGCTTCCTGTTGGGGTCCTAAGGAGCCCAGGCAGGCAGGTGAGGAGAGGTGAATAGAGGCTGGCAAGGCTCCCCTCCCATATTAGCGGTCCGTGGGATTTAAAGCTATGAATTTAGTGGTCCCTGAGGTCTGAAAGGTTGGGCACCCCTGATCTAGTCCAACCCCCTGATCAGGCATGAGGCCCTATCCCGTTTCAGACAAATGGCTGGACAGTCCCTTCTTAAAAACAAACTCCAGTGATGGAGAAGGAAGGAAGGAAGGATCCCAAGTGTCTGCAACCTCCTCCCAAGCAAACCCACCGCCTCTCAACTTCGGAAAGAGGTCTGGGGAAGCGGAGGGCCAAACCCACCGAGGTTAAAGTCCCTTCCCCAAAGCTGCCCCTCTAGGAATGCACCTGTGCGCTCTCCGCCAGCACCAAGGGATTCGTAGTCTCCTTGCTTTCTCTGTGTGCCCCCCACCCAACCCAAGGTGTGTGTGTATCTGCTTCATTCACTCGGCTGGGGAAAGGCCCCACCTCCCGCCCCGCCAGTTAACCCCCCGCCCAGTGGAGTTAATTACCCCCAGGAGAGAGAGTTTTGGAATGGAGTCCCTTTTAAAAGGACATTGCAGGCTGGCGGGCATTTCTGTCGCTTGGCCTGAGGTTGGGGACATGGGAACCAATCAGGAAGGACTTAAGGCCGCCGGACAAAAGTACAGATTGACTGACGGCTCCCCTTAATGTCCTCAAAGCCTTCAAGATATAAGTGCTGTTCGTAGCACTGATGACGTTACCTAGTTTGGTCATGAAACCAAAGGTGGGTTGCCCCCAGTTCGGACCAGTTCAAAAGAACCGGTAGTAAAATCAGCGGGAGGCCCCGTCCACTGCCCTGGGTGTCATCATCAGTGATCTGCGCATGCCGTCGCGAACCGATAGTAAAGGTAAGTAGAACCCATCCCTGAATGAAACGTCTGCCAGAAAACCAGAGAGAGCACCAAGGACCCCACACTCCTCCTTCCCTTCCTACCTCACTCCCTTCAACGCTGATGATGTTACCTAGTTGGGTAATAAGATGTCCGCAAAAAAGCCCAAGCTTAGACAGCATCAAGGACACACACACTTTCTCCTCCCTTCCTCCTCCACTCCGCAAACCTCACTGCCTTCTAGCACTGATGATATTACCTAGCTGGCTCATGAGACGTCCGCAAGAAAACCAAGGAGGAAGAGTAGGAGCACTGAGGGGGTCTTTGGAGCTCTCTGAGCTTGATTGTTTTTTTGCAGACGTTCCAGAAGACAGACCCCCCTCCTCTTAATTGCTCCCCCCTCGTTTGGTAGATAGGATCCGTAGCTAGCAAACACCTTCACACCACCTTAGTTTCCACCCTGCTTTAGTGGCTGCCCTGCTTGCACGAAATTACCTGGATTGGACCCCAGAAGAGGCAATAAAAAAAAGAGAGGCGGGGGCTTTAACCAATGAATGGGCTTTATTGGAACATTTTCCCACCTCCTCCCTACCCGATAGGACGAGAGAGAGAAAAGGCGAGCGTTCTCGTTAGCAATTAATACAGGTATACATAGCAACAGAGGCAGGAAATTAATTGGGGAGGGTCTTGCAAACAGCTGGGAGGATATTTCCCATTCGGAATAAATGCAGCAGCCTCGCAAAACTGCTCCCCTTTTGCAAATTCAGTTTGTGCGCCTTCCGACCTTCCCGGGAGCTGACCTGCTTAGTGGTCAGTTTATTTTAATCCTCCAGGGTTCCTGCGCCACAGTTAAGAAAAACTGGCACCGGAGGGGAATGAAGCGGAGATTAAACTCGAGCGGAAAGGAATGAAGCAGGAATTAAACTAAAACGATTAAACTCGTTTTGCAGCCCCAAGGGGGGGCTGCAAAACACACCTTTTCCAGGTGCCTTTCAGAGGATTCTTTCAAACGCTTCTCATCCCAATGCAATTTTTCGGGTCTCCCTCCACGTTTTCTGGAACGAAATCCTCCCTCCCTCCAATGGCAGAAGAGCATTTTGCCGGAGGAGAAATTGGCCAAGGGGGATTTGGGGAGGAACGAAGGAAGGAAACAAAGAGAAAGAAAAGGAGGAGGAAAACCGGAATGAGAGACGGAGAGCTTTTCGAGAATAAGGCACGACAATGTGGTTTCTTCCCCACCTGTTGGGGGAGCCGTTGGGTTTTCTAACCGCAGAGGACCGTAGCATTGGGAATATTTCCATTCCTAGTGGGAAACTGGGAATATTTCCATTCCCAGTGGGAGATCTCTGGGGGAAAAAAATGGAATTTTCCACCCCACCGTCCGTGGGTGTTTCCCCCATCACCAATGAGATTCTTTCTTGTTTTTCCCCATAGATCAAATCAGGAGGAAAAAACTTGCATCAAACTCAACCTAAACGGAATGGCAAAAATCAGGAATTTTTTTCCCCCTGCTTTGGAAAGCTGCAAAAGCTAGGGTGAAAAAGCTGGGCTTGCTCTGCCCCCTAGAGGTGGGAAACAGTATTGTCCTCATCTCAAATGAGAGGAGGGGGATGCAAAGAACAAGAGGTACCCCCATTATCCCTTCCACCAATGGGGTTGGGGGAGGGCGGGGAGAGGAATCGAGACCTATCAAAAGGTGGGAATTTAATCTTCCTCCTGAGATACCTGCAGGGTGGTAAAAGCAGGCGGCCCTGTTGAGATGGAGGAAGATAGAGAGAGAGAGAGAGAGAGAGAGTGAGACAGAGAGAAGAAAAACCGGAACTGGATTATGGCAATTTCTGGAATGGAGTCTCCATTCCAGGAAGGAAACTGTACAGCAAAGTTTAATGTGATGGTTCCTTGCCTGGAGTCTCCTTTTTTGGGAAGGAGGACCTCCTCCTCCAACGTCTTCACCCCTCTTTGGTCCTTCAGCTAAGAGCCCCAGCCTGAGCCCCCTCCCCAAAAGAGCTACAGGGGGAGAGAGAGAAAGAGAGAGACGGGGAAAGCCAGCCGTTCCTAAAGTTTGGTCTGGATAAACTGGAGCAATTTCTCCAGCTGGGCATCCAAGGACAGCTGGTCTCCGTCGTTGGTGACCACCCAATCGTAGGGGACGCCTTGGTCTAACCCGCACTCGGATTCCGCGTCGTCAATTCCTGGGAAGCGGAGAAAGAGACGGGACGGGAAAAAAAGAAGAGATTTAGCGTCAGATTCTTCGAGTCAAATTGAAAACCCGGTGGCTTTTGCAAACGGACAGAGACACACAAGAGACACATTGGAAGAGGTCGCCCTTGAATTTCTTAAGGACTAGAAACTTAGCATCCACAAATTAAAGATTTTGGGACTCGAAGACTGATAACGCTTTACCTGATTAAATCTCCCGGAAACTCTGATCTTTTACTGAAACTCCTACACTGAAAAATTCTGCACCGGAGATAAATTCCTTGGGTGTCACTTGGCCAAATAAAATATTCTATTCTTATTCTTACTATATTCTAATTCTAATTAATTCTATTTTCTATTCTATTCTGTTTTGTTCCGTGTCTATTCTCTATTCTCCTCTCCTCCTCTAAATTATAAATTCTATATTTCTATGCTATTCTATATTCTCTTCTCTTCTGCAATATTTATTCTATTCTATTTTATTCTATCTTCCAATATCTATTCTATTCTATTTTCTATTCTATTCTATATTTCATTTCTATTCCATATTTCTATTCTCTATATTCTACACTATTTTATATTCTCTCTTCTATATATTCTATATTATTCTCTATTCTGTACTATTAACTTCTTCTCTTCTATTTTCTATATAGAATGGAAAATATTCTATTCTACATTCTGATTTTGTTCTATACTAGCTACATAGAAGGAGAGCAGTTTTTTCCATCCTTCCATGTACACCCAAACACATTCAGACAAGCTCATTTTACCTTCCACAAACACCCAGTTCCGTCTTCTCCGGGTCTCCTCCGTGGCAATTACCCGCACGACTTGAACGAGGTCCCCGTACACATCACGGAACCATTCCACGTCCGAGGAACGCCGGGTGTCACTCACGATCTGCGTTGGCAAAGGATCAAGAGAGGAGAAAAAGAAAATGAACCCTTGGGGACTCGAGTTCGAATTCTGGCCATCTGCTCCTCCCCCGTTGTTAAACCGATTAGCTCCGTCTGCCCCACCCCACCAAAGACCAAGATGGGTGTTGGGAGTTGGTCCAGAAGACAACTACGGGCAGGCCCCGACTTATGATGATTCACTGAGTGACCGTTTGAAGTTATGGAGCTGAAAAAAAGGGACTTAGGATGGGTTTTTTCACACTTATGACAATCGCAGAACACCTGTTGGCCACGCGATCAAAATTAAAGACGTTTGGCAACTGGCTCGTATTTACGACAATTGCAGTGTCCCTCCCCAGGGTGGGGTCACGCGATCCCCGTTTTGCGACCTTCCTACAAGCCAAGTCAACGGGGAAGATGGACTCCCTGAATGACCGTGGGACTAGCTTAACAGTTTGCCGTGATTCGCTTTACAACGGTCGCAGGAAAGGTGGTAGAACGGAGCTAATAAACTCGCTTAAAAACTGCCTTGCTTAATGACTCTGGCCTCAATGGTGGTCATGTCGGGGTCTACCTGTCTATTCCCCCTGGCCTTACCCAGATGGGTTGCGTCACGCCTTCCACCACAATGCGGCAAAAGAAACCGGGATCGCTCTGGCGTCGTTCTTCCCCCCAACGGATCATGTCTTCCCGATAAAGTTCCTTGTAATCGGAGGCGTCTAAAAGCCGCTGGAAATCCAGGCCATGTTCCTGCGTGCAAAAAAAATCCTCAACGTTTCCTCTGCAATTCTCCAAATTCAACTGCCTAAAATTCCCCCCCAAAAAAGGTCCTCACCGCGGCGGAACTCACCACCACATGAAAACCCTTAAAGTGAGAACAGACAAATCGCTCCATTCCAGGGAGCATAAATGTCTCTTTTTATTCTATTTTTTTTTTTAATATACCAAGAATATATACAGGTTTTGTAAAAAAAAAACCCTCAAAATATTGCACTCAAATAAATTGAGATTCTACCCTCCCAAAAAACCAAACAACAAAAAAATGCTTCAAACTAAACTTACCTATTGAATCATCATTTCATGCTCAAATAAAATCAGATTTGACCCAAAATCCCCAGATGGGTTTTTTAAAAAAGGCAAAATAAATCAGTTTTAAATCAAAATTACCTTTGCGTACTGCTCTTTCAGAGGCCCGGATAAGCGGAGAATGGTGCAAACATCCAACCCCAACCTGCCAGCAAAAAGACAAGAAAAGGGAGGTCAGAAGTCAACCGATTCAGAATAGAGCCTCTCTAGCCAGCAGCAGTCTACCTCCCAATGCCCAAAAACAGAGGCCGAACAATCCTCAAACTCTGGAAAGATGCTGGAAGTTGGGAACTGTTCTGTCCGATTGCCCATGGATGTGTGTGTGTTTTCTGCCCTGTTTAGCTAGGAAAGAGAGTGATAGAGCTTCCAGAGACAGGAGTAGTTTACCACCCCAATTATATCCACAAGGGCTCCAGGTTTTTTTTGTCTTCCCCTGCCCAGTTAAGGCATTGAACCACCTCCACCCCTCAACTGACATATCTACAGATTTCAGCTAAAAAGAACTGGATTCTAAATTAAATTTAGATCTGCCGGAGTAGAGATCAAATTTAACCTGGATTTTAATTTAATCTAATGGGTTGGACACTCACCTCGTCTGCCGAAAGCCACTTCACCGGAACCGAAGACATCCAGCTCTGCATATCTCCTCGATGGAGCCCTGTGTGGCCCACGCTACCGTCGTGGCCCCGCTTCTCGTGGAGTTGACTGTCACTCGCCGAGGCAACGGAAGAGCCCAAAGTTCATACGATTTGGCGATGGATGTGTTGCAGCCCTCCAGCAGATATGGCATCAGATTCGGACACTGAGGAGGTTGGGGAGGATCCTGGGCCAGTCCTGGAGTCTGGAGAAGGCTCGGACAAGGGCTCTGCGTCGGAGGCAGAGAGGGCACCAGGGCCCTATGCCAGTTATCAGCTGCCTTTGGAGTCAGACATCAGTGAGGCAGATGAACAGCTGGAGCCTGTTCCCAGTATGCGCGTGCACAGAGTTGCCAGACGAAGGGAACAGCTAAGGAACAAGGGGCGACTCAGGAGTAAAGCCACAGGTGGACGGTGAATGGCTCCCCCCAGAGGGAATAAAAGAGGAGCGAAAGGGGAGCGGAGTTTGCAGGAGACAATTAGTTCATTCCTGCATTCTTGCCAAGCATTGTGGCGTCTGAAAGATATCGGCCTGGCCACTCGCCAAGCCTGATAAAGGTCAGTAATGATGAAGTATCTTCTATAGGAGAAGAAAGTCTTCGCTGGTAGGTAATTCTCAGGTGGGATACTGGTGCGCTGTCGGAGGCTTTAAGTTAGTTGTCCCTCTGAGGAAGCTGCGCACAATAGGGTGCCGTGCGAGGGACTCCAGCTCCCCGCAAGATAACACGAAGACAAGACGGCCACTTGTCTGCGTATCGTATCGGGCGATAGGCCCTTCTCTAGTCCGGCCTGTAGGAAGTCCAGAATTCAGGCCAATGATACTGAGAGGGGATCAAGAGAGGCTTTGTTGCACGAGACAGAAGGTTCTCCAGGTGGAATCGTAAATCCTGCTCATAGATAGCCTCCTAGAGCCGTGGTGGTGAACCTGTGGCAAATGAGCCACAGCTGGCATGGAGAGCCCTTTCTGCGGGCACGCACCTCCCACCGGCCAGCTGATTTTCAGGATGGGGGGGCATGTGGGAGACATGTGTGCATGCATAGGGGTCGCGTGTGCATGCTAGAGGGACACGCGGAGGGGGGGTGTGGTCCTAAGAAGCAGCAGGTTTTTAAAGTAGCTTTAATCAAAATGCTGTTAAAATGCTATACAAGCCTCAAGGGAGCTAATAGAGGTAAATCCTAGAGAGGCAGAAAATGCATCACCTAACAATGGAAGTGAATGCTAACGAGGAATAAAGCTGCATACAAGGCAGACATAACACCTGTAACAGCAGGGACGGCTGCTAGCCCCCTCCCCCGACGGCCTGTTTTTGGTCCCAGGAGGTTGCAGGGAGTCCTGCTAGGCCCAAAGCTAGCTGGCGGGGGGGGGGGGAGGAGTTCAGCCCCTCTCCCAAAACCCGTTTTTGGTCCCAGGAGGCTGCAGGGAAGCCTGCTAGGCCCAAAACAGGGTATGGGGGGAATGCGGTGCCCAAAACAGGTCCGCCTGTACATTGGATGTTCCCGTGTTATCTTCTGCGCGCAGGGGTAGAAGATCCCGTTCTGCCCTCTGACCGCCTTCTCTCCCGGGGGTCCTGGGGTGGCTGCTCTCTTGGCCGTTGATATGAGTCTTGGTGGCTACGTCGTCTGTCAGGAGAAGTACGTGGTGGCTGGAGATGATGATCTGGAGGCCTAGGTGGGCTGCTGTTAGCTCTAACTGGTTGAACTTGTTTCATATGTCCTCCTGTGAACACTAGCCTTGTGCCATCTGGGTCTCCCTGTGGGCTCCGCAGCTGAACAAACTGGTGTCCGTAGTCATAGCGAACTGGTTCGGTTTCTTGAGCGTACATCCCCTGGTTATGGCCGCTGACATCCATCACTGGAGGTCTTCTGATGGGATCCGGACTCCGGTAGTTATATTGCTCCGGCCACATTTCTGGTAAGGCAGGAGGAGCCACTGCACGGCCCTGGTATGCAGACGTGTCCAGGGAAGGATGGCGATAGACGACACCACCTTGCCTAACATTTGTGAGAGGAGGCCTCCTCGGATCCGGTTCGCCAGAGTTCTGATGCTGCCCTGGCGGTCCTGGGGCAGGGAGACTGTGCCTGTTGTCCTGTCTATATGTGCTCCTAGGCGAAGTACTCTGTCGGTAGGCGAGAACTAGGTCTCGTTGTAGTTGACTGAGAATCCGTGCTATTGAAGGATCTGTAATCTGAAGCTGAGATCTTCTGTTGGCCGGAGGTGGGTGGTTTGGATCAATATGTCGCTCAGGTAGCGTTGGACGCGGATAGGAATAGTCCTGAGGTGAGCCAAGAGCATTGCTAGGATCTGCGAGAATGTTCTGGGTGCTGAAGACAGGCTGAACGGGAGGGGTCTGTACTGGTAACGGTGGTTCATGTACCAAAACAATAGGAATCGCTGGTGAGCCGGCAATATAGGGAGGTGTCGGTAGGCTTCCGTCAGACCTATTGACATCAGGATGTCGCCCTCCCGGATGCTCTCCAGTATGGACTGGAGGGGCTGCAGTTTGATGCTCTTGCTTACTAGATGCTTGTTGAGTCTTTGTAGGTCGAGAATCGCTTGAATGGTGGCTTGAATGTCTGACAGGTGTACCAGTGCTGCTTCTGCGAGGGCTCTTCTTGTCCCGGGGCAGCGAATCATGAGCCTTGGGAGTTTCGGGAGAAAATCGAGAGCGACGCCTAGTCCGACGGTGTTCAGAACCATTGGTGTCCTCAACTTTGGATCTGCGGTCGTTTCCTCCCACTGAGCCACGAACAGACTTAGACGGCTGACTTCCTTTGCCTTGAAATGACTGTTTGGACTGGTACTGCTGCCTGTTACTCCCTCTGTTGCCGGGCCTATCGGATTGGCGATCCTGATGCTGGACGTATCTCCCCTGTGGCTGTGAAAAGTTGTGTGCGGTGTCCGCTGCTCTGACGGAAGTCTTCTGAGACCGCCTATCGGATTGGCGATCCTGAGGTTGGAAGTATCTCCCCTGTGGTTGTGAGAAGTCACGTGCGGTGTCCGCTGCTGTGAAGGAAGGATTCTGAGACCGCCTATTGGATTGGCGATCCTGAGGCTGCAAGTATGCCCCCTGTCGTTGTGAGAAGTCCTGTGCGGTGTCCGCTGCTGTGAAGGAAGGATTCTGAGACTGCCTATTGGATTGGCGATCCTGAGGCTGGAAGTAGGCCCCCTGTGGTTGTGAGAAGTCCTGTGTGGTGTCGGCTGCTCTGAAGGAAAGATTCTGAATCTGTTTGGGGATAGAGCGTAGGACTTTCTTTTTGTCTTTGGTCTCTATGAGCACAGGCTCTAACGCCTCTCCGAATAGGTTGCCCCCTTTGAAGGGGGCTGTGGCCAACTTCCACTTGAACTTCATGTTTGCATGCCAGTGACGGAGCCACAGCAGTCGTCGGGCGGTCACAGAAGAGAAGATGGACCTGGAAGCGAACTTGGCCGAGTTCAGTGTGGCATCGGCAGAGTATTCTGCTGCCATTACCAGGTTGTTGAGGGCTTGGTGAGCTTGGAGGTCGGTGGCTGGGATTCTGGCTTGCATCTCTTTGAGCCAGAGCACGGAAGTTCTGTTGAAGAAGGAAGCCGCCGTAGCTGCCTTAACCGCCCAAGCAGCTGCATTATAGGCTTTGCGGAGCGTCAGCTCAGCTTTCCTGTCTTGTGGATTCAAAGCAGTGTTCGGGTCATTGGAGATCTCGTCGGGGGAGGCTAAGGCCACCACGGGCTCGTCGATGGTTGGCATTTCTAAGGCCGCTGTGAGGTTCGGGGCCACATTGTAGAGCCGCTTTTCATTCGGGTTCAGGCCTGGATTTTCCCCTGGTTGGACCCATTGTCGCTGGACAGCATCCAGGAACAATTTTGGGGAGGGGATCTCCTCTTTATCTGTGGTGGGCTCTGAGAACACTAGACTATTGGGGTCAGATAAGCCCAAGGCCGGATCTGAGTTGGCTGGATCCTCTCCAATCTGAGCCGTGGCCTTCGCTCTGTGGAGAAGCGTCTTAAACAAGGCAGGGCGGAAGAGCCCTTTGAAGTCCAGGAGGTCCGTAGTCCCTCCTTTGTCCTCAAACAGCATCGACACTTGATGTTCCTCATCGTCCAAGAGGGATTCTTGGCTGTGCATGGAAGGGGCAGGGGAAAGGGGCCTGGGAAGAGCAGCTACGTCCCTGGGATTATCGGGTGCAGGAGGCTGGCCCTCGTGTGGAGTGTGGTCAGAGGCCGCCGGCTGGTTTTGTTGTATTCCTGCGGCAATGCCCCGAGCAATGGCCTCCGAAATCATTAGTCTCATTCGCGGGGTAATTTGTGGCTGCTTCGTTTCCTTTGGGAGGGACTTTTCGGGCTCCTGCGTCTCCTTTGGGCGAAGTCCCGCCACTGCAGGAGTGGAGGTAGCCTCTGGGGTAATCTTTGCCCTTTTAGCAGCCGGCTCCTCCCAAGGAGTTTCCGGTGGGAGATTCGAAACCGAAGGGAGGGACGAAAGCTCATCCTGTTCTATCATTGGAAGCGGCGGGTCAGAAAGTGGCTCTCCGGCGCCATCCGGTGACTGCACTGGGCTAGCCGTCTGACCAACCTCCTTTGTTAGAGGTTGCAAGGGCTGGGGCTGAGAGGCCTGGGAATGTTTAGGTTCGTCCACCAGGGGGCTCTCTTGCCCGCCTTGCTCCCCCCTCCCCCCCTTCTGCCTTAGCCGCTGCTTCTTCTTCCCCGCCCAAGGCCTTTTGCTCCTCCTCCTCCTCCTCCTCCTTTGCCTTAGGGGCCCTTCTGGAGGAGGGGAGGGCCTTTGCCCTGATCCTGGCCGCGGCCCTCGTGGTCACCGTTTTGGGGGTGGCGGGGCCTTTCTTGGGCCCCCGGGGCTTCGGGGCTGGCGGGTTCAGTCCTTCCCCACTCACGGTTTCCTCGTGGCCGTCTGCTGCCTCGGGAGGCTCCATTGTCCCGGGCTCCGGGTCCCTCGGGGAGGCGGATGGCTCTGGATTGGCGGCGCCCACGAGAGTCTGCACCGGAGCCTCCCCGGGCAGTGACTCCAGGCCCCTCCGCAGGCCTGCAGGAAGGGCAAGCGAGGCCTGGGCTCTAGGAGCCGCAGAAGGGCGGCCTGCAGGAATTGGGGGGCTGTTTTTTTTCTTCTTTCCTTCTTAATCTCCTCCTGGCGCCGGGATGATGGGAGCGCAGGAAACGCGCCTGCCGCGCTGGAGACTCAGTGGGAAAATGGAGAAGGGGAGCCGAGGGGGCGGGGCTACCAGGCTTTGAGTGACTCAGCCCCGGAGAGCAGGAAGGCGGAGTTAACCCCTTCCTTGCCTTGGCCTTCCCTCTCGCGGCGCGCTCCGGAGGAAGAGAAGAGGAGGAGAAGGGTTGGGAGGGGCCCGGGAGGTCACCTAGTCCAACCCCCTGGACCGTTTCAGACCAAGGGCTGTCCAGTCTCTCTCTCTCTCTCTCATTTAAAAAAAAGCTTCTTAAAAAACCTCCACTGATAGAGAAGGAAGGGAGGGAGGAAAGGAAGGGAGGAAAGGAAAGGAAAGGAAAGGAAAGGAAAGGAAAGGAAAGGAAAGGAAAGGAAAGGAAAGGAAAGGAAAGAAGGAAGGAAAGGAAGGAAGGACGAAAAGAAGGAAAGGGAGGAAGGAAAGGAAGGAAGGAAGGAAGGGAAAGGAAAGGAAGGAAGGAAGGAAGGAAAGGAAGGAAGGAAGGAGAGTAGATAGATAAATAGGTGGATGGGGAGGAAGGGAGGAAGGATGGAAGGGAAGGAAGGAAGGAAGGAAGGAAGGAAGGAAGGAAGGAAGGAAGGAAGGAAGGAAGGAGACTAGATAGATAAATAGGTGGATGGGGAGGAAGGAAGGGAGGGAGGGAAGGTGGATGGATGGATGGAAGGAAGGAAAGGAAGGAAGGAGACAAGATAGATAAATAGGTGGATGGGGAGGAAGGAAGGAAGGAAGGGAAAGGAAAGGAAGGAAGGAAGGAAGGAAAGGAAGGAAGGAAGGAGAGTAGATAGATAAATAGGTGGATGGGGAGGAAGGGAGGAAGGATGGAAGGGAAGGAAGGAAAGGACGAAAAGAAGGAAAGGAAGGAAGGAAGGAAGGAGACAAGATAGATAAATAGGTGGATGGGGAGGAAGGAAGGGAGGGAGGGAAGGTGGATGGATGGAAGGAAAGAAGGAAAGGACGAAAAGAAGGAAAGGAAGGAAGGAAGGAAGGAGACTAGATAGATAAATAGGTGGATGGGGAGGGAGGGAGGGAAGGAAAGGACCTCGGAGGTCTTCTAGTCCAGCCCCTTGCTGAAGCAGGAGACCCTGTGCCATTTCAGACAAATGGCTGTCCAGTCTCTTCTTAAAAGCTTCCAGTGTTGGAGCACCCACGATTTCTGGAGGCAGGCAGTTCCACTGGTTAATTGTTCTCACCGTCACCCACCCCGTCCATCATGCAAACGGCCCGCCCCCTTCCTCCCTAAATGCAATCCTCCCCCCCCCACCTTTTTTTTTTTTTTTTTTTTTTTTGCAGATGCACCCCTGCCTCCTTTTTTTAAAAATTTATTTTTTTTTTTGTTTATTTTACCGGCTTTGGATTTCTTCGGCCACGAAATCTTTGCCCGATTTCCGTTTCCCGCTGAAAAGGAGCACCAGCTTCGGACACGGCGCCATAGCAGCAACTTTCCCAGCACTTTCTAACCCTCCTCTCCGCACACACAGACACCCCCGCGCTCGCCCGGCCGGATGGTCTCGTCCGGGCCCCAACGTTCCATCCGCGCGCTTCCGCCTCCTTCGCCTCGCACCAATTGGAAACGGCCCGGGCTACGCCGCGCGCAGAGAGGGCGCGACCATTTCGGAGGATAGAGGAGGGGGGGAGCATCGAAGCCGCCCCAGCAGCGTAGGAAGAATGAAATTAACCTGAATCACGGGAGGAGGCGGGGGTAGAGCTGGCTCTGAAGGGGGCGGGGCTTCTTCTTAGCCTCGCCCACGAAGGTTTGGAGACACGCCCACGTGCAAAAGATTTTTCTTCTTTCTCTTCCTTTCCCCTTCCTTTTCTTTTTTTTCCTTTCCTTTTTCTTTTGCTCCTTCCTTCCTTTTTCATTCCTTCCTTCCTTTACTTTCTCATCCTTTCTCCTTCCTCCCTCCCTTTTCTTTCTCTTCCTTTATTTTCTTTCTTTTTCCTTCCTTCCTTTTTCTTTTGGTCTATCCTTCCTTTCCTTCATTTTTCCTTCCTTCCTTTGATTTGCTCCTTCCTTCCATCCATCCATCCTTTCCTTTTTCCTTCCTTTTCTTTTGCTCCTTCCTGCCTTCTTTCCTTCCCAATGCCCTCTCCCTCGCTCCTTCCCTCCTTCCTTTTCTTCTCCTTCCTTCCTTCCCTTCTTCTCCTTCCATCCTTCTTCCTTTTTCATTTCTTTCTTCCTTTCTTTTGCTCCTTCCTTCCTTTTCTTCTCCTCCTTCCACCCTTGCTTTCCTTTTCCATTCCTTCCTTCCTTTTCTTTTACTCCTTCCCTTCTTCTCCTTCCATCCTTCTTCCTTTTTCATCCCTTCCTTCCTTTTCTTCTCCTTCCTCCCTCCCTCCCTTCCACTGGCATTTCTAACCTGTATCTTTCCCTCTTTCCCAACTGTGGGTCCTAAAAAGGAAGCGCTGGACTACACCGCCCATCACGCACAACCAGGGGACGATGGGGATTGTAGCCGACACTCTAGAGATGGGGGGAAATGCGCGGGATATAAAAATACAGCGTCTCCTTTCCGCAGCTTGCAAACCGTCGTCCGACAGCGGGATCCCTTGTAGGTTTTTTTGGACGAAATGCAAAGGATCGTAGATCTACTCCGGGACCGGCACTGGCCAGGTGCCTGGATCGAGTCATCCGGTGGAGCTTCAAGGCTGTTAAGTCCGATGCCAATTTCACCCCTGGTATCCGTAAAACGACACCCGTCCTGCCTCGGAGACAGAATTTGCTACTTCCCCCCGCCCCAAGATCCCTTTATTATGTGATTTATACTGTCGTCTTCTTTTCAGAGCAGAATTCCAAAGCAGCGAAGCAGAGCTGGGACTCTCCGACTTTGCTGACACAACAGCCCTGCAAAGCAGACCAGGCTCGGAGAACCAAGGCCAGCCGCTAAGCTTCCCTTTAGCTGCCGATAAACTCAAAGACACCCTCCCCGCTATCTCATCCCTGCCTCTACGGAGCGAGCCCACTACCCTTTTATTCAAGGATTCAAGGAATTATTATTTATTTATTTTTTTGGTTCTAAATCAGTGCTTTTTATTGGCTGTCGGACACACAGTGCGATATAACCAGACGAGATTCGAGGGGGGGAATTAGTGCGCGTGGAAGTCGTGCGGAGAGAAAAAGTGGGCAGCTCCGTGGCATCTAAATCCCTTGAAGCTGGGGTGGGAAGGAGAGGGAAGGATTTGGGGGATCTTTGATCCCATTAAAACAAAATGTGCAGGACCTTTATTGTGTGGCTAAACCCACAAAGGAGACAATGGTAGCGTTGTGTGAAGCAAAGCTGGATCGTCTCTCCCCCCCCCCTTTGATTTGGCGAGGTGCTGCCCGCCCTGATCGGCTTAAAAGTTGTAAGCAAGAAAGGGGAACCTCAAGATTTAAGCCAATTTGAAGATCAAGATCAAGTGGGTGGGGTTTCTTTTTTTGGGAGGAAGGAAGAAAGGAAGAAGGGACGAGGCCAGAGAAATGTGCGTGCGGAAGGGCAGAGGGGAATATTTTTCTTTTCGGCAGTCCTCGACTTACGACAGTTCGTTTAGCGACTGAAGTTGCGACGGCCGTTTGAGGACCGTTTTTCACACTTAACAAGATCTTTGTAGCATCCCCGGAGGTCACGGGATCGAACTTTCAGACGTTTGGCAAACGACTCGTACTTAATGATGGTCGCTGGGTGGTCCCCTTTTTGCGACCGTTCTGACAAGCGGGGGGGCGGGAAGCCGGATTCACTTAACAACCCTGTTACTAATTTAACAAACTGTGGCAATTTGCTTAACGACAGTGGCAAGGAAGGTAGGCAAAATGGGGGGGGGGATGGCGGCAAAACTCACTCCACCGATGTCTCGCTGAACGACAGAAATGGTGGTCGTAAGTCGAGGACTTCCGGTGTTTCACCCCCACCCCCCCAAAAAAAAACGGATCGAGGAAAGGAGAGCTCGGATACATCAGCTAAATAACTCACTGGGCGTTACTCCCGGATGTGTAAGATGGAATATGGAGTTCGAAGAGTGAGGGGGGGGAGCGGGGAGACGACCCCCACAAAAAAAGAAAATTGGCAAGGAAATTAAGAAGGTTCTTCCCTTGAGACTTTCACCAATGTCCATACGATGACCCTCGTCACGCCGGTCGAGAGGCGGGCTAACCGTACGCCCGGTTCTTAGGATGGTTTCTCTCTTTGGCTCCGTCTCCCCGAGTGGATCTGCAAGAAAGGGACCGGGTTATCACTCCACGAGGGATCTCCGGGGATCACGCGAGATTTTTAGGAGATCGCGAGGGGCCAGGAACGAGTTTCGAAAACTCTACATTTGCCCAAAATTGGAAAAAGCGAAGAGATTCCCTACGAACGAGAATGTGATGAAGGAAATATTAGAATGTGCAGAAACGAATAGATTAACGCTTGCCGTTAAAAGAAAAGGAGGATTCCGATTGTTATAGCATATGGGAGTTATTCTATCAAGGGTTAGAGAAGAAATATGAAGATCAGAAAGCAAAAGCAGAGGAGTGAAATATGGAAAATGTTTTCACAAAGTTAAATAAGCGAAGAAGAGGATTGTTATAGCAGTAGGCATGTTAGGTATTAGCATTAAGAATAGGCAAAATATTAAACATGGCTGTAAATTTTAATGGTTACTGCACAAAATATTTATACGCGGAAGACACGGTGTTTAATGAAAGATGGAATGTTTGTATTAAAATTAAAATACAAATTTTATTTAAAAAAAAAGAAAAAAAGAAACCTCTGGCCTGCACGCAAAGTTTCCCAACGGTGACACCTGTCTTTAAGACGATCCAAATTCTTCCGGCATTAAATTGTGCAAATTTAATATTTAATCTAGGCCCGTTTGGGAGAATTATACTGCTTTTATGAGATTGGGGAAAAAAAGGGGGGGGGGTCTTCTAATGGGGAAATAAATGCAACCCCCTTTTGCAAAAAGCAGAATCAATCCCCCCACCTCCTCAAGTGAGAATGTAGATATTCGAGCTTGCTCAGCTGCCATGAGGACTAGAAACTTAAAACCTTCAAAGCAAGCTTCCTTTTTCACGGGGAAACCCATCGGCACGTTGGACGGGCTTCGCCTCGCACACTACGGTGCGGTGCAGTCCTCGAGTTACGACCACGATTGAGCCCGTTGTTTCTGTTGTTAAGGGAGTCCCCGCCACGGTTTTAAGCCAGTGACGTGGTCGTTAAGTGAGACTGGCTTCCCCGGGGACTTGGCTTGCGCCGGAAGGTTGCGAAAGGAGCTCGCGCGACCCTGGGGGCACTGCAACCGTCGTAAATAGGAGTTAGCTGCCACACGTCCGAATTCTGACCGGGATGCTGCAACAGTCGTTAAGTGTGAATAATGGTCATAAGTCAGTGCACTAAACAAACTGTTGAAAGTTGAGGACTATACTATAGGTACCTATGCTTTTAAGAGAGTGGGGAGAAGGGTATCCTAATAGAGAAATAAATGACCCCCCTCCGAATTAATCTCCCCTTGAGTGACTCCGCTTTTACATATCCGAGCTTGCTCAGCCACCATGAGGACTAGAAACTTAAAAAGTCTTCAAAGCAAGCTTACTTTTCTTCCTGGGAAGGCCATAGGCACGGAGGCGGGGTTCCCCTAAAATACGACAGGGTCTCCCCCACCCTTTTTCTGTCCGCGATGCTTCCTGTCCCCCCCCCCGTCCTCCTCTTCCTCACCTGCGTCCGGGGGCTGCCCCCAGCTCCTTCAGGATGGCGTCTTCGAAATCGTCCACCCCGTCTTCGCTCACCCCCAAATAGCGCGCCAGCTCTTCCAGGGCGTCTTCGGTTTTATCCAAAAAGTCCGCGAAGCCGATCCGCTCGTGGGCGAAAACTCCGTCGCCGCCGAAAAAGCCTTCCAGCACCGGGACCAACTCGCTGGAATATCTCCCCCAGCCCAATCCGGAGAGATAACTCTGGACCAATTTGAGGAAGGGGGCTTTCTGAACGGGAGCCGCCAAACCCTCTCGGTGGGCGCATTCGGCGACCCCAGCACAACCTTGCGGGGCAGGGAAAGGATGCTTGGCTAGCGTCGCCCACAATTCCTGGGGTTCCGTGGGTTTTCTGGCTTTGCGGGATCCCCGCTGGTGGTCTCCTCCTCTCGGGGTCTTCGTTTGGTGTTTCTTGGCGGGATGGGGTCCCTTCTCGTTGGCCACTTTGGGGTCCCCTCCGTCCTGGTGCCGAAATTTCTCCTCCCCTTGGTGTTTCTTCTGCCACGGTTTCGCTTTGCCCTGCCTAGCTTTGGCGCTGTCGTTCCACGGCATCCGAGCATCTTTCTTGGCCTCACTGAGGTCTACCTCCTTGCCCAGCCTTTGCTCCAGGATTTTCAATTCCTCCGAGGGAGTTTTTTGCATCAGCTTTCCCAAATCCTGACGGACCGAACCCAGCAAGGAACGCAGACGATGGAGTTCCTTCTCCTGGAAATCGAGTTTGCCCGGAGGGCGACGAGAGACCGGGTCTTCTCCGGGATGCTGGCGGGATTTGGCATCGGCCGTCGTGTCCAGCTTACGGACTTTTTCCCGAAGAAGCTGGAGTTCACCCCGGGCGGCCGAGAGGGCGGCCGTCTCCTTCCTCAAGGTTTCTGCCAAACGTTGATTTTCCGCAGCCAAATTCTGCTGCAAGGAATCGACAGCCAAGGTCTTATCTTGGGATTT
This sequence comes from Pituophis catenifer annectens, assembly GCF_029215685.1. Classification (NCBI taxonomy): domain Eukaryota; kingdom Metazoa; phylum Chordata; class Lepidosauria; order Squamata; family Colubridae; genus Pituophis; species Pituophis catenifer. The sequence continues at coordinate 19,639,846 of NW_027256890.1, forward strand.
CTGCAGCAAAATCTCGAGTTCTTCTTTCTGGGCCTGTGAAGTGAGCAGTTAAAAAAAAAAAGATCTCACTTTTGCAGTCCAAAACGTTTTACTTTTGCAGTCGAAAAAGTGTTATTTTTGGCAGTCAAAAAGTTTTGATTTTTCCAAGCATGAATATCTAATTTTTGCAGGGAAAAAGGTCTTACTTTTGCGGTAAAATACGGCTCCTTTTGCAATCAGAAAACTCTTACTTTTGCAGTCAAAAAGGTTTTAGTTTTGCAAGCATAAAGATCTTATTTTTGCAGTCAAAAAGGTTTTAGTTTTGCAAGCATAAAGATCTTATTTTTGCAGTCAAAAAGGTTTTAGTTTTGTAGTAAAAATGGTTACTTTTGCAATCAGAAAACTCTTTCTTTTCCAGTCAAAAAGGTTTATTTTGCAGTCCAAACGTTTTTATTTTTGCAATCAAAAAGTTCTTAATCTTCGCAATTACAAAGATCGTATTTTTGCAGGCAATTTTTTTTATTTATTTATTTATTTATTATATTTCTATACTGCCTTGCTCCCGTAGGACTCAAGGCGGTGTACAGTCAAGAAATTTTTGCAGTCTTACCTTTGTGGTTGGAAAGTCCTTATATTTCTAAACCAAAAACGTATTTATTTTTAGCAGGTTTGGTATAAAAACAGTCCCGGGTGGTACGCGTTGAGGCAAAAGATCATCACATTCCAGAAATGAAACCCTCAACGTCTGGTGGGAAGCTGTTCCACTGGTTAATTGTTCCATTGTGGTCATTAAGTGAGTCACCCCTGATTTCACAGCCCTTTTCGGCGCAGAGCAAACCCCTGCAGCCGTTAAGCAAAACTCAGATTCCCCATTGCCAAAGGAGGTCTCTTAATGCCCACCGATTGGGTGAAGAGCCCCCTCCCCATTACCTGAAGTTCAGCCTGCATCAGTCGGATATCCTGATTTTCCTTGGCTAATTTGTCCAGCAAGACTCCCATGGCATCCAAGCTCTTCGGATCCTCGGAAAGACTTTCCTTGCCTGCGCGGAATTGAGGGTCTTTTGCAGAGTCCAGAGAGGGTGACCAGTCCTGGGAAGAGAGGGGTGTGGGGGGGGAGAAAAAATTGGAAAGATGACCTCTTAGCTATGATTATGATGGTTTGACCTGTTCTACCTGGTAGATCTGGAGCCGGAAAGGGAGAAACATGCTGGTTTATGGGCCGTTATGATTCCCCGAAGCTGGACAATCGATATTCTTAGCGGACGGAGGAGTAGTAATCGTTCTATCTCTTTCCAAGACCATGCCGCTAGTCCTCATGGATCTGGTTAGCTCAGGCCTTCTGCAAGACTTGTCAATTTCACTACTAGCAAAGGTTCATCGGATCGCAGAGTTGGAAGCAGCTTCAGCGATCAATTAGACCAGTGTTTCTCAATCTTGGGTACTCTTAAAATGGGTGGACTTCAAATACCATAATCCCACTGCCAGGAGTGAACTTCAACTCCCAGAATCCCACAGCCTGCAATGCTGGCTGGGGAATCCTGGGAGTTGAAGCCCACCCCTCTTAAAGCATACTGGCTTGGGAATTCTGGGAGTCGGAGTCCACCTGTTTTAAAGCATGCTGGCTGTGGGATTCTGGGAGTTGAAGCCCACCCCTCTTAAAGCATACTGGCTTGGGAATTCTGGGAGTCAGAGTCCACTCGTCTAAAAGTCAACAAGATTGAGAAACAGGGATCCAGTCCAACCTTCAACAACGTGCCAGAAATATAATTTACCTTTTTTTTTTAAATGACATCAAGACAGCTGCTTATCTTGTATTATATCCGTATTTCTCTGTTTCCAATCCTTTGCAGAAAAACCTTAAAGGTGATCTTCTCTACAACGTCATTAATCTCCACAGAGCTATCCTGCCTTTCTTTCTGCAGACGGACCATCCCAAATTCTGTTTTAATCCCATTCTTCCAGGATCAGGGATCCACCCGTAACACCATCATTTTCCTTACCTGTCCACCATTGGCAGGATACGGCTCTTCTCCATCAGAACTGAGCCCCAGGTTCAGTATGTCTAAGCCTCCTGAAGGTGGAGGTGGGAGGGAAAAAGTAAATAAAAATAAATAAATACAATTTTTTTAAAATACGGGTCATCCTCAATTTAGGACTGGGATTGACCCTGGAATTATGGTTGCAAATCCTTTCAGTGATTAAGTTGGGGCATCACACAGACGGAGTGGATTTTAAAAAATATTTTGCAGGCATCACTCGGTGAATTCCGCCTTGTGCTCTTAAGGGCAGCGATTCACTTATGAACCGTGGCAGAAAGAGATGGCGACTCGGTTAAAAAAAATCCCCTTTTTTTAAGCAATAGAAATTGGGTTTCCTACTTGTGGCCAAAAGTCAAGATCTACCTGTACAGAAAAGCATGTCAAGATCGTCCCAAACTCACCGTCCTCAGTGTCAAGGAAGACCCCTGGAGAGAGAGAGAGAGACAAAGAATGGTTTAGGAGATAGATAGATAGATAGATAGATAGATAGATAGGTAGGTAGGTAGGTAGGTAGGTAGGTAGGTAGGTAGGTAGGTAGATAGATAGATAGATAGATAGATAGATAGATGATAGATAGATAGATAGATAGATAGATAGATAGATAGATAGGCAGGCAGGCAGGCAGGGAGACAGGCAGACAGATATAGATAGATGATAGACAGACGGACAGGCAGAAGATAGACAGCTAGATAAAGAGACGGATGGATAGATAGATAGATAGATAGATAGATAGATAGATAGATAGGCAGGCAGGCAGACGGACAGACAGGCAGATATAGATAGATGATAGACAGATAGATGGACAGGCAGAAGATAGACAGCTAGATAAAGAGACGGATGGATGGATGGATGGATAGATAGATAGATAGATAGATGGATGGATCGATGGGTGGGTGAGTGGGTGGGTGGATGGATATAGATAAATACATAATAGATAGATAATAGACAGATAGATTGATAAATAGATGATAGACAGATAATGATAGATTAGATAGATGGATGGATGGATGGATAAATAGGGAGGGAGGGAGGGAGATATATGGTAAATAATTTAGAAAATTTAACCTCCACTGTGGTTCTTGCTTACCCAACATGGCCAAGACTCCAAAACCCACAACGGCTAAAACGGCCAGCAGCCACTTCATCCTGGAAAGCCCATCGTCCTCGTCCTCATGAGCTTCCTTAGCTTGGTCGTGGGTCAGCTCCGGCCCCACCTGCTGGACGTCGACGGCACGGCCTTTCCGTCGGCGTAGACCCTCGACGTCGGCTTCTGTGGACGCCGCCTCTTCCCCGATGCGGGAAGAAGAAGCCTTCAGTTCATCTTTGGGGGGACCTACGGGGGACATCATGGAAAAGAGGTCCAGGCTCACACATACGGATATGGTCGCCACAGGTGACCATATAACCAGTGGAACAACTTGCCACCAGAAGTTGTAAATACTCCAACACTGGAAGTTTTTATCCATTTGTCTGAAGTGGTGGAGGGTTTCCTGCCTAAGCAGGAGGATGGACTAGAAGACCTCCAAGGTCCCTTCCACCTCTGTTATTCTATTCTATTCTATTCTATTCTATTCTATTCTATTCTATTCTATTCTATTCTATTCTATTCTATTCTATTCTCTTCTATATTATTCTATTATTTTCTATATTCTTCTATTCTATTCTTTCATTCTTAATTCTATTCTATTCTATTCTATTCTTCTCTATTCTCTTCAATATTATTCTCTTCTATTCTTTCATTCTCTATTCTATTCTATTCTATTCTATTCTATTCTATTCTATTCTATTCTATTCTCTCTTCTCTTCTCTTCTATATTATTCTATTATTTTCTATATTCTTCTATTCTATTCTTTCATTCTCTATTCTATTGTATTCTATTGTATTCTATTGTATTCTATTCTATTCTATTCTATTCTATTCTATTCTTATTCTATTCAGATATTAAATAGCCATTTGTCTCAAGTGGTGGAGGGTTTCCTGCCTAAGCAGGGGGTTGGACTAGAAGACCTCCGAGGTCCCTTCCAACTTTGTTACATTAAATTATACCTGCCTCCCAGCCAATCGAAGAACGCCGTCACTGAGGGAAAAGAAATGTTCAGAATGGCCCAAAATTGTAATTATGAAATTACAATTTAATTTATTTTTTTTTGAAAGTTCCTTTGTTCCCCTGTTCAAGAATGCAGCTTCCCTTTTTTCCAGGGCCCTCAAATATTTGCATTTATTTATTTAAGATATTTACAGGAAAATCCTCGACTTACGACTGCAAGTGGGAACCAAAAATTCCCGTTGGCTAAGCGAGACCGTCGTGAAATTGAATTTCGCCTCGTTTTACGACCTTGCTCGCTGCAGTGATTACGCGAGGAACCACCGTCGTTAAGCAAATCCGGCTTCCCCCTCCCCCACTGTTGACCTGGTTCATCGGAAGGGCTGCGACACTGCGACTGTCATAAAAGTGAATCAGTTGTCTGAATTTTGATGACATGACCATGGGGATGCTGTAAATTACAGTCGTAAGGGTGAAAAAACGGTCGTAAGTCCCTTTTTTCAGTGCCGTTGTAACTTTGGACGGTCACTAAACGAAGTATTGTAAGTCAAGGACTTACCTGCGTTTCTTAGAATTAGGGAGGTCATTTCTCAGCCGGAAAACTGACCCCCTGTTTTGAAAATGTGAAGTCACCTGTTGGGGGTGATTGTGAAGGGAGCGAAAATTCTTCCTCGGTAGGTGAGCTGTCCGTCTTCTTTTCATCCAGCAATAAGAGAGTAGATCCCTGGCTGGGAGGATCTCCGGGAATCAGCTGGTCTTCTGGCTCCTGACTCTGGATGGGAAAAAAGTTGGGAAGTTTGTCCCGACTGACCAGTGATTTTCTTTTTATCTTTTTAGTCTAGGGAGGGATGGAGCAGCCCTGAAAAATTCCCACTTCAGATGGGGAGGGGAGGGGAGGGGAGGAAGGAAGGAAGGAAGGAAGGAAGGAGGGATGGGAATTAGAAGGAAAAGAAAAGGAAGGGAAGGGAAGGAAATTGGATAGGAAAGAA
>NW_027256890.1:19649897-19734327 GCF_029215685.1 Pituophis catenifer annectens
CCCAGCAACTTTGAACGGGAGGAAAAGCAAGCAAAACAAAAACGAAAACGGAAAAAAAAAAAAAACCCTGAAAGAGACAGCAAAACGGGGAGCTCCCGTATTAAAAAGTTAAATTTCTCTCCAGGAATCTCTGCCTGTCTGCCTGCTTGCGAAATTCTTACCACGAGTCTCTCTACCCTCCCAAGAACAGCTGTCGAAGCAAAGAGACAGGCGGGAAGAGAAGGGGGCAAAAAATAGGAAAGGGATATATTTTTAGCTTTGCTGAAGGCAACTTAACAGGTGGAAATGGCTTTGCTGAGCAGAGCAGAGGGGGAAAACAAGGAGCAGAGAGAGAGGGACAGAGAGAAAGAGTAAGAAAGAGAGAAAAATAGAAAGTGAGAAAGAGTGTGTGTGTGAGAGAGAGAAAGAGAGAGAAAGAAAGAGTGAGAAAGTGAGAAAAAGAGAAATACAAAGTGAGAAAGAGTGAGAGTGAGAGATAAGAGAAAGAGTGAGAAAGAGTGAGAGAGAAATAGAGAGAAATAAATAGAAAGTGAGAACGAGTGAGTGAGAGAAAGAAAGAGAAATGGAGTGAGAGTGAGAAAGTGAGAAAAAGAGAGAAATAGAAAAAGTGAGAGTAAGAGAGAGATGGAAAGAGAAATAGTGAGAGTGAAAGAGAAATAGAGAAAGAAATAGAAAGTGAGAACAAGGGAGAGTGAGTAAGTGTGTTTGTGTGTGTGAGAGAGAGAGAGAACGAGAAAGAGAGAGAGAGAATCCCAGGGGGGGAAAAAATCTGGATATTTTAAGGTACAAATAGCCTTAAACAGACACACTGGAAGGTTTTGCTCTCTGCAAAGACCAACTTGGCATCGGAAATGTAATAAAGGAAGAGAAACTTGGAGCTGAGGGCCTGTTGGGTAATTCTTAAGGATGCTTTATGCACGGGGGGGGGGCACACTGCAGAAGGAGAGGTGGGGTCCCACATTTTGCATTCAGGAGGGTCTCTAACAACAGCTTCATCAAAACTTGGCCAAGCCATCTTATCTCTCACTAGTAGAAACTTGCTGTGAGTAGACACAACTTCAGCAGGCCCAGTTTTCTTCCCGTTGTGGGGGAAAAACTCCGTCATGCATTGAGGGGGAAATAGGGGGTCCCATTAAAGTTTTTTTCCCCTCCCCCCCCAAAAAAGAGGATTATTAGTTCAGAAAGTGCATTCTGCCACTGGCAGGACAAGAAGCCATGGATGGAAATTAATCAAGGAGAGAAGCAACCCAGAACTAAGGAGAAATGGACAACCATTTACTTGAAATGTCATAATACCTCCTGCTTGGGGTCAGACTAGAAGACCTCCGAGGTCCCTCCCAACTCTTGTTATACCACGTGGATCTTAAAATTTGCCTCCAGGCTGTTTTTGAGAGCTGCGGTTTGGCCCAATTTGCTTGGATAGCCTTTTTTTTTTTAAAAAAAAGTTGTATTTCAAGACGCGTCGACGAGTCTCTGCAGCAAAGGAACGGCAGGGATGGAGAGTTCTCCGCTGTGCCCACCTGCCAAGCAATCAGGATTATTGCAATATTATTGTTATTTTCACAGCCGGCGACACAATCAAAGGAAGAGGCAGGCTGCCACTTCGGAAGGAAACGCCGAAGGGTGGCATCTTTTTCGACTAACACATTTTTTTAAATAAAAATAAAAATAAAATAAGCTTTGGAGAGTGAGTGGCAGCTGACGCCTGGAAGGAAAAAAAACCTGTTAGCTTTTCCCAGCTTTCTTTGTGCCAGTTGATCAACAGGCTTTGCCTCTTACAAAGTCCACACGCTGGAAAAAAAAAAAAAAAAAAGGTGCAAATTCACTGCATTTAAAAGAGAAGGAAATGCAAATGTGCGGCAGGAAGCAAGGATGAAAACTCAAGAGTTTAAAATAAAGAAAGCTCCTGCCTTTCGTTTACGGCACGAATGTGACAACTTCCAGAGAGAAACTCCAGAGAAGGGGAAGGGAAATGTCACCAAACGGTGATATTTCAGACTCTTAGCGGAAGCCACTTTGCAAACATGGGGTGGGGGTGGAGTGGGGTGGGGGGTCTCCTTTGCAAAGCCCCCACCACGCCACCCTCAAACGGGGAGCCTCCCCTGTTGCAAATGCTCAGAACGCCAAGGACGGGCAAAAAAGCTGCATGTCCCCCCCAGATAAACAAAATCAAGAGCCTTGATAGTACAGGGGTTTAGTGCACCCTGTTATTAACACAGCTGCCTGCAATTTCTGCTGGTTCGAATCTCTCCAAGGCTCAAGGTCGACTCAGCCTTCCATCCTTTTTAAGGTAGGTGAATTGAGGACCCAGTTTGTGGGGGCAATAAGCTGACTTTGTATAAAATATACAAAAGAATGAAGGCTATTGCTTAACGCATTGTAAGCTGCCCTGAGTCTCCGGAGAAGGGCGGCATATAAATCAAATTAAAAAAAAAAAATGAAACAAAATGAAACTCAACGAAAAACAAATAATAACTCTTTATCAACTTTCCAGCCTGAGGGGGTGGAAAAAAAAAACAAACAAAATAAAAATAGTAGCAGAACAAGAGAGAAAAAAAAAGCAACTGGGGCCAAAGATAAGAAGCTTTGCACGTTTCACCCGGCTGGGGGAAAAAAAAAAAGAAAAAAAAAAGGAGATTCTTATCGAAGTGCGCGGGATGCAGGAACCGCAGCATCACCCCGGGACGGTTGCCATGGCAACCCTGCAATACCCCCTGCTTCATCCTTGCTGGACCAAACTTCATTTCTCGGCTTGGGAAAGTGATTTTTTCCTGCAGGGGGGGGGGGGAAACGGCTCTAAGTGTAGGGGGGGGCTTTGTTCCTCCCCCTCCCCCTCCCCTTTTTCCCCCCAACCCCCCCATCCCATGGCTTACCTTTAATCCAGGGGGCGCCCCGTTTGCGCCGAGCCGAGCTGGGGGAAATCCGGACGCGGCTGGCAACTTTTGCATCGCCAAAACTTCCTCGGGGAGGATAAGGGAGGGGTGGGGGGGGGGGAGTGGGTGGGAAGAGGGAGGGGGGGTGGGCGGGACGAGGAAAAAAAAAAAAGAAAAAAAAGAAAAGCTCGGTAGCCAATGGGGGAGAGGGACTGCGGCGCCAGCCGGCCAATGAGAGGCGCGGGGCTGAGAAAGAGGCTGGTAAAAGTTTTCTTAAAGTTGGGGAAAAGTTTAATTAGTGGGGGGTAAAAAGAGGGGAGGGACAAAGAGGGGGGGACAAAGAGGGGGGGGACAAAGAGGGGGGGTCCCCCCTCCCTGCAGAAACCCAGGCCGGAAGCGTTGACTTGAAGGAGGCAGAAATTTCCAATTTTTAAAAAAAATAAAATATGAATGAAGGTGTGGATTTGGAGAATGACTAAGCTGGATAGAGCTGGAGAAAGACAGCAACAGCTGAATTTTAAAAAAAAAAAAAGATTTCCCTATCAGGCAGCTCAGCCTTCAACGATTCACAGCTGCTGGGCAAGAGGAGGGGGGGGGCTAAATAAACTGAGCCCCCCCCCCACGAGTAGGATTCGCACCCAGGATGTAGCTGGGGTGGGGGGTACGGATGCCAGAGGACCCGCTCCCCTTTTCTCCAAAATAAACTCAATAAAACCAGAATAAAGGGAGGAAACTGAAGGCTCCAAATTGCTGGAAAGGAGGATCGCATGGTTAGAGGTTCTTCCTTCAAGGGCAGCTGCTGCTGTTACCTAGTTGGGTCAGAAAACGTCTACAAGGAAACAACCCAGCTCAGAGAACATCAAGAGCCCCCTCATTTCTTTCCTTCCTTTTCTTTTTTCTTTCTTCCTCCTTCCCTTCTCGTTTCTCTTCTCCTCTTCGCAAACCCCTCTCTCTTGTAGCACTGAGGATGTTACCTTGTTGGGTCAGGAAACGTCTACAAGAACCCAGCTCAGAATGCATCAAGGAACCCTCATTTTATCTTTTCTTGCCTTTCTTTTTCTTTCTTTCTTTCCTCTTTCTTCCTCCTTTCTCATTCCGCTTCTAGCACTGATGATGTTACCTACTTGACACTGATGATGTCAGAGAACATAAAGGACCCCTAATTTTTTCTTTTTCTTTCTTTCCTTCCTTTTCTTTCTCTCTTTCCTCCTTCCCTTCTCATTCCTTTCTTCTCCTCAAACCCTTGTAGCACTGATGGTTTATCTAGTTCAGGAAACGTTTCTGAGGAAACAACCCAGCTCAGAGAGCATAAAGGACACCTCGTTTTATCTTTTTCTTTCTCCTTCTTTCCTTTCTTTTTTTCTTTCTCCTCCTTCCTCTTTTAGTGCTGATAATGTTACCTAGTTGGGTCAGGAAACGTCTGCAAGGAAACAACCCAGTTCAGAGACCACCAAGGACCTATACTTTTTTTTCTTTCTTTCCTTTTTTCTTTCCTCCTTCCCTTCTCTGCAAAACCCTCTTGTAATACTGATGAAGTTAGCTAGTTGGGTCAGGAAACGTCTACAAGGAAACAACCCATGCTCAGAGGGAATAAAAGACCCCTCATTTATCTTTTTCTTGCCTTTCTTTTTTCTTTCTTTCTTTCTTTCCTCTTTCTTCCTCCCTTCTCATTCCTCTTCTAGCACTGATGAAGTTAGCTAGTTGGGTCAGGAAACGTCTACAAGGAAACAACCCATGCTCAGAGGGAATAAAAAACCCCTCATTTATCTTTTTCTTGCCTTTCTTTTTTTTTTTCTTCTTTCTTTCCTCTTTCTTCCTCCCTTCTCATTCCTCTTCTAGCACTGATGAAGTTAGCTAGGTGGGTCAGGAAACGTCTACAAGGACGTTTCAAGAAGCTTTCTCTCCTTGAAAGAACTTTAGCCCAGTTTTAACAGATAAACAAGAAGGGACCTTGTAGGTCATTAGAATTAGGGATATTTCGGAGGCTTTGCCAGAGAGAACGATCAAAATTCACCGCACGGATTCCGACACCGGGGTCCCCCCTTCCTGCCAGAAAGTCCATTTTCTCCCGCCTTTCTCTTGTTGGGAGCCAGGAATTTTCCATCCTTCTTTGGATCCGTTTCATCCCCGGCCAGCAGAACGAAAACCTCTGATCTCGAGTCCGGTGCCAGGCGCTTTTTAAAAATCCTTTCTGGCAACCCAGTCTGTCCTGGCACAGGGCGCCCGTTGCTTGGTGGCAGCGGTAGCGCCTTCTCCGAAGGGCAGGATAGGATAAAAGGCATAAATCTGTCGGAAGCGCCGTCAAGGGAGGACAAACGCAGGAACACAGGGTGCTTAAAAAGAAAAAAAAGAGGACAGCACATTGTGGTCTCTTTTTTTTTTCTTCCCCTGGACCAAAATTTATTTTATTTCCTCCCCTCCCACTCGCGGCATTGGTATACGGAGAGGACTGGATAATGAGGGCACCTTTAATTCGGGGGCTCTCCAAAGCTGGCAACTTTGAGAGTCTGTGGAACCTCAACTCCCAGAATTCCCCAGCAACTTTTAAATCTTTAACAGACTCAAGGGACCTTGGAGGTCATCTAGTCCAACCCCCTCCACCTAAGCAGGAGATCCTACACCATTTTCTGTCCAGTTTCTTCTTGAAAACCTCCAGGGATGAAGCTCCCACCACTTCCGAAGGCAACTTCTGCTCCATCGGTTGATTGTTCTCACCGTCAGGAAATTCCTCCTTATTTCCAAGTCGAATCTCTCCTTGGATCAGTTTCCCTCCATTATTCCTTGCCTGGCCTTCGGGTGCTTTGGAAAACAGTGCCGTTATAACTTCGGTCACTAAATGAAACTTTCGGACTTCCAACTCCCAGAATTCCCTAACCACAGTCCACAAATCTTTTAAAAAGTTTGGAGATTCCTATCCTAAGTTGATATCGAAGCTGGGCTTGAGACGAGGTGCTCGGCAGCCAATAAGGGAGAAAAGGTAGGGGAAGGGAGAGGGGTTTATAATTTTATTTACTGATTTTTAATTTGCCTTTTTATTGTTTTTTTTATAAATAATTCAAGGCGGCAAACTGTAGCTAATAGTCCTTCCCGTTTTCTCCCACAGCCACTCTGTGAGTTGGGTTGATGGCTGAAGGGAGGGACTGGCCTTAAATCACCCGGTCTGCTTTTGTACTTAAGACAGGACTAGAACTCACCTACACCCGGTGATTGGTTCAAAGTCACCCAGTTGGCTTTTGTACTTAAGGTAGGACCAGAACTCACCTTCTCCTGGTGATTGGTTCAAAGTCACCTAGCCAGTTTTCATGCTTAAGGCAAGACTAGAACTCACCATCTCCTGCTGATTAGTCCAAGTCACCCAGTCAGCTTTTGTACTTAATGTAGGACTAGAACTCACTTTCTCCTGGTGATTGGCTCAGTGTCACCTAGGCAGGTTTCATGTCTAAGGCAGGACTAGAACTCACCATCTCCTGCTGATTTGGCCCAAGGTTACCAGGCTTCATGGCTAAGGCAGGACTAGAACTCACCATCTCCTGGTGATTGGCCCAAGTCACCCGGCCGGCTTTCGTACTTAAGACAGGACTAGAACTCATCTACACCCGGTGATTGGTTCAAAGTCACTCAGTTGGCTTTTGTACTTAAGGTAGGACTAGAACTCACTTTCTCCTAGTGATTGGCTCAGTGTCCCCTAGCCAGGTTTCATGCCTAAGGCAGGACTAGAACTCACCATCTCCTGGTGATTAGTCCAAGTCACCCAGTCAGCTTTTGTACTTAATGTAGGACTAGAATTCACCTTCTCCTAGTGATTGGCTCAGTCACCTAGCCAGGTTTCGTGCCTAAGGCAGGACTAGAACTCACTGTCACCTAGTGATTAGTCCAAGTCACCCAGCTGGCTTTTGTGCCTAAGGCAGGACTAGAACTCACCATTTCCTGGTGACTAGTCCAAGTCACCCAGTCGGCTTTTGTACTTAAGGTAGGACTAGAACTCACCTACACCCGGTGATTGGTTCAAAGTCACCCAGTTGGCTTTTGTACTTAAGGTAGGACTAGAACTCGCCATCTCCTGGTGATTAGTCCAAGTCACCAAGATTGGTCTGAAGACACCCAGCCGACTTTCATCCCTACGTCAGAACTAGAACTCACGGTCTCCTGGTTTCAAATATGGTGGTACTAACCGCTAGATCAAACTGGCTCTTATTATGCCACAGCTACAAACATTATAAGGGGACTTCACTCCAAGCTGAGCCGACGTCTCTTTTCTTGTCGTTTTCTCTGCTTTGAGGGATGGAAGTGAGAGGGTTTCACAAAACGGGGACCTCAAGACCCACAAACACATCGGCGTGGAGGCAAAAAAAAATAAATAAATCTGAAATCTCGCCGCCACGTTAAGCGAGAGCCTTTTTCAGTTAACGTTGGCTGAAATTGGTACAAAATTCATTTTGTTTTTAATGTTCGCAACATTAAAACACCAGGGAGGGGTTGGGAATGAATCCAGCTATACCTTGCCGTCCCCCCCCTCTCTTTTTCTCGCCCCCTCCTCAGTTCTCTTCCCCTCCCCGTTTAATGTCCAGCAAGGATAGAAAACAATGATCCAAGTCACATCAGTGAAGCACGTGACGGAAAACAAATTCCGACGGAAAGAAAAAAACGGACACGGCGACAAAAAAAAAAAGGGTCGAAGTCAGGAAAATTACTGGAAGGCGAACGTAATAATAATAATAACAATAATAATAACAATTAAAAAAAAAAACAGGTCCCGAGTTGGTACTTTTTTTGTGTGTTTTGTTTTAAAGTCTTCGCGTGAGAAAAAAAAGGGCCAGTTTGTCCTTTCGTCAATTTTTTTTTTCTTCTGTTTTCTCAAGAAGACGCCAGTCACTTTTTTTGAGCCACCGAAATGTCGCAGAGGATGCTTCCAAAATTTTAAGCGCGGAGGCTCCAAATTCAGGAGCAAATATCCCCCCCCGGCCCCTCCTCAGTTGCGTTCTGTAGGATTGGGGGAGGTCTCTTCCTGCCCAGATGCCGCCGTGCCCCCCACCCACCCTCCAAAGAAGAGGTATATTCATTGCGTTGGCGAATTTCCCGGAAGAAACCGGACGACGCGGGGATAACTTCCGAGTGACCAAACGGGAGGGCCGGGCCGGGCCGAGCTGAAACTTGGAATGGAGCCAGATGAGAGGAATGGGAGACTGGGAAAACGCCCCCTCCCCTCTTTCTTTCGTCCAGCCAATCGTGGAAGGCTTTCCAAGTTTTAAACGCAGTCGTGGGTCGGGGAAGGAAAGAGAGAGAAAAGTACGACAGACGGCGACGCTTCGGGAGCGGATGAAGGCATAAAAATGGGTCGGTGGGCGCCTCCATCGCAGTCCATCTGTGTGCCCAGCAAAGTCAGGACTGGAAACCCCCCAGAGGTCGTGGGGGTCACCCAGAATCCTCCAGCTTTTTTTTTTTTTTTTACTGGCAAGGGATGGGATTCGGTGCCCGTCTCCTCAGCCAAGAGTGTCTCGTAGTGGTACAAACCGGATTGGCCATCCTTTCTGCCCACCGGGGCGAGGACAGCCGGGGGAAGGAGGGGAGGTCTCAGCCGTCGTTGGCGGCCACTAGCTGCCCCATGCTCTCCCGGATGTAGACCGACTGGATCTCCTTGGTCTTCAGGCAGAAGTCGCAGGCCCAGACGGCCGAGGCCTCGGTAGTCAGCAGCCCGTAGGCGTTCTCCGTCATGCCCGTACACTCCCGGTGGAACCACTTCTGGCACGAAGCCTCGCACAGGATGGCGTCTTGGTCGTCGTTCACTTCGCTGCGGCAAGCCCCGCAGGGGTAGACCAAGCCCGGGGGAGGCTGGTGGCCGGAGTTGCCAGCTGCTTTGCTGGTGGGGGGCAAGGGGTTGCCTTCGGGAGTCCCGGTGCCGCCGCTGTGGCCGGTGCTGTTGGGCGGGAAGGCGGGCTGGGTGCCGTTGACGGCCGCCGGCGAGCCGGTGTGCTGTTCCTGGTTGAAGCTGTTGGGAGGCGGGTGGAGGGGCTTGGGGGCCCCGCTGTCTTCGGCAGAAGGAGGGAAACCGGGGTCGGGCCCCGGGAAGGGGCTGGGATTAGGGGGCAAGCTGGAGAGGTTGGGGTTGGGGCGCTGCAGGGGGGATTGTCCAAAGAGGTTGGCGGGCTGGCTGAATCGCTGGGCCATCGGCGGTCCGCCTGGAGGGTTGAGGGTCGGCCCAGAGCCCATGTCCCCGCCGCGAGGGGGCTGCCCCATGGTTGGCGACATCATGGGGCCGAACGCCCCCATGGGCCCCTGCATGATTTGCCCGCCGGGGGGGCTGAAGTTCTGTCCCAGCGGCTGGCCGAAGGGTTGCCCGCCGAAGCCCATCCCTCCGGGTTGGACGTAGCCGGGATTTTGAGGGGGCATGTTGAACGCCGGGCCCATCTGGTTCGGTCCAAAGGGGGGCGGCTGCCTCCGCATGGGCTGGGGACCGCCGCCGTAGCTCGGCGGGACCTGGGGACCCATCGCCCCTTGCATGCGGAAGTTCCCAAAGGGGCCGGGGTTGCCGAGGAAGGGCGCGGAGGAGGAGCCAACCTTGGGGATGGCAAAGTCATCTTCAAACGGGTTGGAGGCCACCAGGTGATCGACCATCGGGGTGGGAGGGGGGGCAAACTCCGAGAGGTGGGAATAGGAGGGGCCCTGCAACAAGAAAGAGGCAAATAAGCAGACCAGCATTCCTATATCGATATTCCTATATCGGCCAGAGAGGTTGCCTTATCATCACAGTCCCTAGCAGGGGGCGCTGGAGGCCAATAGATCTGGAAGGTACCAAGTGTGGGGGGAGAGAAGAACATAGCGGGAGGGTCCAAGCTATAACCAGGATGCCACATAACTTATGAGGTTCTCATGTAAGTCATCCTCAATTCACCGCAACTGAGACAAGATTTCCAGTTGCGTTACCGTCGTATGTTTGAGGCACCCCGTGACCAGACCCGACTTCATGACATTTTTTTTTGCAGTGGTCATTAAATGAATCACTGGTCATTAAGCCATTCTGCACTCATCAACGGTTGTAAGTGCAAGCCCATTCTTCTAAAAGGCCATTTTTAAAAAAAGAAAAGCATGTATAAATACACAACAGGGGGGCCATGGAAGGAAGAAGCCAAGGCTGTCTCGAACCCAAAGCACGTGAAACCCCCCTCCCTCCTACCCACCCCCAAATTACCTGCGTGTTGGATTTGCGACGTTTCTTCTCGGGACTCTTCATTTGAAGACCTGAGCAAGGCAGAAAAAAAGAGAAATTTGGAATATTGGTCCAAGCGTTTATGGAGATTGGCAGTCGTCCGGGGAAGAATTGTCTCAAAGGGTCTTTTTTAAAAAAATAAAAGGCATCAGGGGCATTTTTTTTTCCTTTTTTAAAAATTTGGCAAATTGTGATTACTAGACGATCACACCAAGAGACGGGGATTTGTCCTCGGTGGAACAGCTCTCAGTGTACATGCAAAGGAATGGAGTAATAATAATCATAATAATAATAATATGAGGTGGTGGTAGAGAAAATGAGAAGGATAATAATAATTGTGTACCTGGTTTCTTTCATCTCTCTTTTTCTCTCTTTGTTCCTATTCTTCCTTTCTCACCTTCTCCTTTCTTTCTTTCCACCCGCTCATCCTTGTTTCTTCCTTCCTCTCCTTTACTTTCCACTCCTTCGTCTTCTTGTCTTTCTTTCTTTCCTTCTTTTCATCCACTCATCCACTTTTCCTTCCACTCTCCCTTTCTCTTCCTTTCTTTCCTTGTCACCCACTCCTCCTTATCCACTTTTTTTCCCTCCCTCCCTCTTCTCTTTCTTTACTTTTTGTCACCCATTGCTCATCCACTCTTTTCGTCTTGAGTCTCTCTCTTTGGCATTCTGGTGACTCAAGTGTATTTTGGGACCTTACAGTGGCTTAAGAGTGAAAATCTGCCCTGCAGGAGCCATATATATATGGCTCCTGCATATATATATATATATATATATATATATATAGGTCTTTGGTTATTCGGGTCTTCTCCCACGTAAAATTGGAAGTGTCTTGGCGACATTTCGACGAAGTCTCATTCGTCATCTTCAGGCTGGTGTTCTCGGCTTCGTGCTTCCAGGAGCAATGCACGAAGCCGAGAACACCAGCCTGAAGATGACGAATGAGACTTCGTCGAAACGTCGCCAAGACACTTCCAATTTTACGTGGGAGAAGACCCGAATAACCAAAGACCTACATACAAACACCCGCGAAAACCTGAGAAAACATATATATATATACATATATATGTGTATGTGTGTGTGTGTATAGTTAATATTTCGGGTTTCTTCCCATGTAATTGTGGATATATCCCTAAAAGGATATATCCACAATTACAGGGAAGAAACCCGAAATATTAACTATGCACACATACATACCCATGAAAACTTACATAAACATATATATATATATATATATATATATATATATATATATATATATATATATGTATGTATGTATGTATGTATGTATATGTATATGTATATATTTATATATATATTTATATATATATATATATTTATATGTATTTATATATCTAACTAACTTTTATATTATATATATATGTTAGTTAGTTATATATATAAAACTAACTAACTAACTAACCCAAAAATGACCTTTTCAGAGCCATGGAAGGTGCCTCTCTTTCAGGCCAGCCTTCCTACCTTGCAGGGCTGTCGTTTGCAGGGGATAAAAAAAAAAGGGGTGGGGGGATTTTGGTTGATGAGGGGAAAGCCTACCTCGCAGGGTCGGCCTATTTTGGAGGGAATAGTGGGGGGGGGCTTCTGGATTGCAGGGGATTAAAACCCCTCCCCCCCTTTGCAATGAAGGGGGATGGATGGGGATGATGGGAGGGAGAGTCCCACGTATGGGAGGGCCTCCTTGGGGATGCACTACAAGGCCCATCATCAAGGCCTCCCCAACCGCCTCCCAGCCAGGCGGGACCCCGTTTCCCTAGCAACGCCGCCTCCCGTCTCCATGGCAACCGCCCCCCCTCCACACACACACACACCCCGCCCCTCCCTTACCGGCCTTGCCCTGCTTGCGGCCTGGTCCCGTGGCGAGGCTCCCCGGCGGCGGAGGCAACGGCGGAGGCGGAGGCGGCGGACCCGGAGCAGGCGGAGCGAGGCCTACTCCCCCCTCCAGCTTGTCTGGGTGCGGGGCCGCCATAAGAAGCAAGCGGGCGCGGAGGGCGACGCGGGCTACGAGGGGCCCTGAGGCCCAGGCCGCGCCATCGCGACGCGAGCCGGAAGCGGAAGCTGATAGAGAGGACGGGAGGGGAAGGGAGGAGGGAGAAGAAAAAAAAACAACCCTGCGCTTCCGGTGGCGGGAGACATCTTGGAGGTGCCTTTTTTTTTTTTTTTTCCCCTCGTCCCGCCGCTTTCGGCTGTTCTGGGCGCAAGGCCTCCCGTCTTTCTCTATGGTTCCCGAGGGTAAAAAAAAAAAAAAAAGGCGCCTTTCAGAAGGCGGATGGAGCGTCAGGAGCGGCGCTGACGTCACTCGCCGGCGCCGTTTTGTGTCCAGTGGTGATGATGTTGCTGAATTAAGCTCATGGCAGGAATAAATAAACATAGATTCAACCATCTTGAGTCTCTAGTGGTGCTTTTTTTTTTTTCCTTCCTTCTTTTCTTTTTTCTTTCCTTCCTTTTTTCCCCCTCCATTTTTCCTTTTCTTCCTTTTCTTTTTTTCTTCCTTCCTTTTCTTTTTCTTCCTTTTTTTCTTCCCTTTTTTCCTTTCCTTTCTTTTTCTTTTCTTCCTTACTTTTTTCTTCCCTTTTTTCCTTTTTCTTTTCCTTTTTTCTTTTCTTCCTTACACTTTTTTTCTTCCCTCCTTTTTTCCTTTCTTTTCTTTTCCTTTTTTCTTTTCTTCCTTACACTTTTTTTTCTTCCCTCCTTTTTTCCTCTTTTCCTTTTCCTTTCTTTTTTCTTCCTTCCTTTTTTCTTTTTCTTCCTTCCACTTTTTTCTTCCCTCCCTTTTTCTTTTTCTTTCTATTTCTTTCTTCCTTTCTCTCCTCCCACCATTCTTCCTTTTTTACTTCTTTCTCATTCCCCTTTCCCTTCTTTATTCTTCATTTTCTCCTTCTCTTTGCTTTTCTTTCCTTTCCTTCTTCTCCTTCATTTCTCCTTTCTTCCTTGTATCCATTTCCTCCCTTCTTCATTTATTCCTTCCCTCCTTCTCCTTTTCTTTCTCTCTCTTTCTCTTTCTTTCTTTCTAATATTTTTCTCCTCTTTCCTTTGCTTTCCCTTCTCTCTTCCTTTCCTTCTTTCTCTTTCTCCTTCCTGAAAGAGGAAAAAAAGGCACCCAGCAGCCACAGGCTAAAGAAATACCAACCTTTAATAATAACTATTTGATTTCCTTTGGTATATTCGAGAGAAAATCAAACCGATACAAAGTGTGTATAAAGGACATAGTGAGGAGGGGCTGAGTGGGCTTGGAGGGTCGGGGGTCCCGCAGAGTAGCGGGTACAGGCACAGTGATAAGAGAGTAAAGCTACACATTGGCCTTCGAGTATAACAATATACATGCAACACCAAATTATCACACTTATGTACAGACCCCGGGAAGAAACTGGGAAGGGAACCAGCCTCAGTGCGGGAAGACAAACCCATTTTTTCTTCTCTATTCATCTTTTTTTGGGGGGACCCTCACTTCAGTTTTGGAACCGTCTTCTTGGAAACCATCCCAAAATTCAGCAAAACATCCTTTAATTCAGGAAAACATCCTTTAATCCAGAGAACAGCCGGTTCTCTGCCCTAATGACCGGCTGGCCAGGGATTGCAACAGGCAGCACTTAGACTCATGCACCCCCTGGGAGCAAAAACGGGCTGTGGGGGGAACACGCCCCCCCCATGCCCCATTTTGAGCTTAGGAGGCCTCCCTGCATTTACCTGGGAGCCAAAATGGGACGCGTGGGGACTCCTGGGCAGGGAGGGGCTGAGCCAGCCAACAATTTAACTACCTGTTTCCCCGAACCGGCTGAATCCCACCATTGGGGCTTAGCCTGGGCTTTTGCGGGTGGGGAGAAAAGGGGATAAATTATGGGGCAACCATGACGGATCAGAAGGAGGCGAGGAGAAACGACTGCCCCTTTCTCCCTCCTGCAGCCCCCTCCCCCAAAAAACCAGGCAGCCTTGTGAGAACCTCCAGAGGAAGAGGAATTTTGCATAAAATCTGACCTGAAAAAGATTCAAGGCACACACAGAACATATATAAAAATGCGTGAGCGGGGGGGGGGGGGGTCTGTGGGAAGCGCAGAGAGAGACTTCTGCCTTCCAGACCCCGAACGAGTTGCCCTTTATTTCCCTTTTTTTTGTGCTTTAAACAATAATCCCCCCCCCGAAAAGAGGACACTTTCACGGGGACTTTGGCATCAGTCGCAGAAGACACAACGAGGCGCACACGAGATCGCCTGGCTATTCCTGAACAGTTAGCGGAGGAGACAAAAGTTGTCCAAGGCGAGAAGGACTCTTGAAGGACCGTCAACAAAACCGAAGCTGGACAGCTCTTGAGGACTAGAATCTTGGCTAGACGGCGCTTCGCTCCAACCAGAAAAAGCCGGTCCATGGCAAGACGTAGAGAGAGGTGGTCTGGGAGGACACGATGGGTTTTGGGGCTCATCTGAGTCCCTTCGACCCCAGAAAATGCTTTGGCAGAGGAGACAGCCCTTTTTAGCAGCTGTCGGAGAAGTCCACAGGACTGGGGAGACGGAAGAGTTCCCCGCTTTAAGGGCCTTTGTAGTGATGCGACTCCAGTCGTCGTGCTCATTGTCTCCGCTCGACGGGCTGCTGTAGGCACAGCTCGCTGCCGGCCGAGATGATGGGCAACCGATTGTCCATATGGTGGCTGATTAAATGGCTCACACTTTCAAAGCGATGATCCTTTGTCCGAACCTGGGTGGGAACAGATCAGGGAGAAGTATAGATAATTCTTGCATTACAACCGTCAATTGAGCCCAACATTTTCTGCTGCTTTCCACCTTTCTTTTTTCTTCCCTCAATTTCCCCGTTATGCATTGACAAAACAGCAAAAGTTATATATAGGGAGAAAAATATCGACGATAAATATTCCACACCATTTTCCTTCTAGCAGACGGGGGTCCCGTCAACAAGACAATCCCTTATCTCCCCCCACCTTGCCCAACCCTCTCTATAATCCCCCTCCCCGGAATCCGACCTACCACTCCTTCCGGATCAACGAGAAGAAGGTGTTTGGGCTGTCCGCCCTGAAGTCCGGTGAGGACATATTGTCCCGGCGTGGTGGTACTTTCCCGCACCAGGAAATCCCCGTTGGCTTGCAACAGTTTCTCCGATTCTTTGCGGCTCATTTGACCGTGATACCATGATTCCCGCCGGAGTTGCTCCTCCATGGTAGCTGGCGGGTGGGACGGAGGAGTAGGCGGTGGCGGTGGCGCCCGCAAGGCATCCTCAAAAGGCTCTGGGGATGAAAGCCGTTGTTAGGAGTGATCTATTATAGCTAGTTCTCGACTTACAGCCAAAACGGAGCCCTAAATTTCCATAGCTGAGCAAGACGAGTTTCCCTCCACCCCTGTTTTATCACCTTTCCTGCCCCTGCCGTCGTTAAGTTAGCGACACGGTTATTAAGCGAATTGGGTTCCTCCACTAACTTTGGCTCGTTATAAGGTCGCAAAAGGGGATCGTGTGATCCCGGGGATATTGCAATCGTCATACGAGTCAGTTGCCCGGTGTGGTCTGGGAATTTTGATCGCGTGACCACGGGGATGTTACGAAAGTCGTTAAGTGTGGGAAATGGTCATAAATCAGAATAACAGAGTTGGAGGGGATCTTGTAAGTCATCTAGTCCATCCTCCTGCCCGACGCCATTTTTGACAGATGTCAATCCCAGTCTCTTCTTGAAAGCTTCCAGGGACGAAGCTTCTGAAGGCAACTTCTATTTCTATTCCATCGGTTGACTGTTCTCCCTGTCAGAAAATTCCTCCTTATTTGAGGTTGAGTCTCTCCTTGATCCGTTTTCATCCCTCGTTCCTTGTCTGGCCTTTGGGGCTGCTTTGGAGAATAGTGCTGTTGTTAACTTTGGTCACTAAACGAACTGTCGTTAAGTCGAGGACTACCTGGTACAGCCACTGCAGCCAGATCCCTCCCTCGTCCTCTTCCGCTACTCACTCATGTCAAAGAGGTCTCGCTGGACGCTGCCGTTGGAGGTCACGCTCTGGACACCCGGCTGCAATTTTTCCAAATTTTGCACGTTAACGTAGGAAGGGTCCACCACGAATTCGGGGCGGCCAGGAGGGCCCCGATCCCTGCCTGAAAGGAAGGGAATAAAGCCCCACCTTGTGAAAAACAAGGACTTCAACTCCCAGAATCCCCCAGCCAGCATGCTTTAAGAAGGGCAGACTCCCAGAATTCCCTAATCAATGTTCTTTTCACCAAAAGCCACTGTTGGAGAAACATTAT
The DNA here is from genome assembly GCF_029215685.1 of Pituophis catenifer annectens. Taxonomy (NCBI): domain Eukaryota; kingdom Metazoa; phylum Chordata; class Lepidosauria; order Squamata; family Colubridae; genus Pituophis; species Pituophis catenifer. The sequence goes on from NW_027256890.1 coordinate 19,666,221, forward strand.
ATTTAATACTCCTCACTTGGGGGGGGGGAATCTATTTCCAGCACCCATCTATTTGCTCTGCAAATCCTCCTTAGGGTGCTAGTCCTTATGAAATCCATCCATTTTTTTTTTTCCACATATCAACGAGCAGAGCAACGAGATTCAATAAACTACCTCGCTGGTCTGGGCAGGGAATTCAGAAATTACATGCAAGAACCGAGTTGCAAAATTGCGTACTTTTGCCAACCCCCAGAATTCCCCAACTGACATGCTGGCTGAGGAATTCTGGGAGTTGAAGTCTTAATGTTCCCATGATTGAGAAAGAAGTCGAAGTTTTAAAAAAAAAAGGCTTTTAAGTTTCTATTAAAATAGCCTAACTTGGTGTTTTCCAAACTTTGCAACTTTTAAGATATTTGGATTTCAACTCCCAGAATCCCCCCAGGCAAGATTTAACTTAAAGGCGCCAACTTCATTGCTGAATCACTTACCTTGTGTGACCGAATGGGGCTTTTTGGATTCGTAGTCCCCAGCAACCACTTGTCCAACAGGCTACGGGAAGGAAGGAAGAATAATTGAAGGTTTAAATGAATATTTTAAGTCCCGTTTTCCCGCAGTCTAATATTCCTGCACTCATCATCTTCTTTTAATGACTCTCATAACCCCTTGCGGGATGGAATCTGGGCAACTGAATGGAGTTGAATGTTTACTGGCCGGATGCTCTCCCTGTTGCCAGTACGGAGTTTAGTTCAGCATTCCAGGCAATGGTATGGGTAAATTGAACAATTGTGTCTGGCTGGGGGTCGAATTTTGGGGGAGAGGAGCGGATGGGAGTGACTAGAAAGGATCTCAAGGAAGCCTCAAGGGCCCGACGAACCCATTTCACAGAATAGAGAGGAAAAACTGAGGAGAAGTGACGGAACACCGAGCATAAGTTGCGTCAAGACGTCTGCACTTACAAATGACTTACATCGTGCTCAATTGTCAGTGTGTGTGTGGGGGGAACTTACCAAGGTAGCCCCCAAATTGTTGGGGGTCTGAGCCGCCGCAGCCCCTTCCCGCAAACGCAGGTCAACTACCCCTCCTAAGGGAGGTTCCTTTCCCGGAAAATCGTTGTAGTATTGGTGGTCAGGAGGAGGCGGCTCTTCCTCTTCGTCCCAAGCGGAGCCGTCGAACCCGGCCATCCTGGTCAGGGGTGGTGAGAGAACCAAATCAGGAACACAGACGGCGGTCCTCGACTTACGACCACAAACGGAACCCCAAAATTTACGTTGCTAAGTGAGACACTTCAGTGAATTTTGCCCAAGACCTGTTTTACCACAATTATTAAGTGAATAACAACTTTATTCCTCGACTTACAATGGAACCTAAAAAAATTTAGTCCCCGACTTACAACCACAACAGAAGTCCTCGCCTTATGACCACAACGGAACCCAAAATTTATGTTGCTAAGCGAGACAGTTGTTAAGTGCATTTTTCCCAAGACCTGTCTTGCCAGTTATTGTGAATATAGGTAGTCCTTAACTTACGACCACAACAGAACCCAAAACCTACGTTGCTAAGCGAGACACTTAAGTGAAATTTTGCCCAACACCTGTCTTACCACAGTTATTAAGTCAATATAGGTAGTTCTCAATTTACGACCAGCATGGAACCCAAAATGTATGTGGCTAAGCGAGACACATTAAGCGAATTTTGCCTCACGGTCTTCCTTGCCAAAGCTGTTAAGTGAATCACCTCAGCTTTTAAGGTTGCTAAGCGAATCTGGCTCCCCCCCCGTTGACGTGGCTCGTCCGATGGTCGCAAAAGGGGACCACGGGGACACTGCGACCATCGTAAATACGAATTGCCAAGCGTCTGAATTTTGATCACGTGGATACTGCAACGGTTGTAAGTGTGTGAAAAACAGCCCTTTTTTCAGTGCTGTTGCGACTTCGAACCGACACTAAACGAACTGTTGTAAGTCGAGGAATACTGGCACGCAGGGGGGGAAAAAAAACCCCGGCGGCAAGTTCCAATCCTGCTTTGACAGTAATTTGACAATTAACCAGTGGAACTCCTTGCCACCAGAAGTTGCGAATGCTCCAACACTGGAAGTTTTTAAGAAGAGGTTGGATAACAGATTTGTCTGAAGTGGTGGAGGGTTTCCCGCCTAAGCAGGGGGTTGGACTAGAAGACCTCCAGGGTCCCTTCCGACTCTTGTTATTCTTGCCCTACCTGTCGTGCGGTGTGACGAGTTTAGGAGGGTTCTTAAGGTACTGCTTGAAGCGCAATTCGAACGCTTGTCCGATGGTGCTGATGACGTCTTGCGACAACCCTTCGGGACACTCCAGGATGTGGCAAGCTGAAGAGAGACCCCAAAGAAAAAGGAGTGGCCTTTATTGATTGATTATTGATTAATGGATTATGGATTATTTGATTATGGATTTATGGATTATGGATTATTTGAACCATAGGGGTTTATGGAGGGAAAAAATATTTCCCTTCCATTGCAAAATATAGGCAATCTTCGGTTTACGACGACAATTGAGCCCGAAATTTTTGGTGGCTAAAAGTGAAACATTGGTTAAGTGAGTTTCGCCCTGTTTTATGACCTTCCTCGCTATAGTCGTTAAGCGAATTACCGCAGGCGTTCAATTAGAAACACGGTGGTTAAGAGAAATCCGGAATGCCCCATTGGCTTTGCTCACGGGAAGGTCGTGGAAACGGACCCTGCAACCGCCATAAATGTGAGTCAGTTCCCAATTCGGATCCCGTTGAGCGTGGGGGATGCGACAACGTTCGTTAAGTGTGAACAACGGTCCGAGGTTCCCTTTTTTTCCAGCCCCGTTGTAACTCCAAACGGCCACTAACTGAACCGTAAAACAATCGTGTTTCCAAGCTGAATCGGAAGCCGGAGGAAAAAAAATAAATAAAACAGGCTGCAGGAAAAGAAGCCAGGATTAAGCCAGGATTGGCAGATCCAAGCCAAGATGACGGCAAAACTTACCTCTGTGATTGACGGGATCTTTGGCAACATAAGCGACGTATTCCGCCGTATCCTGAAAAAAAATGCAAAATAAGTTGGCGAAAGTCAGATTTGGAGTTATTCACCCTTACGACTGCTGCATCCCCGTGGTCACGCAATCAAAATTCAGACTTTTGGTAACTGATGCATATTTATGTCCCGGGGTCACGTGGTCGTAAATCGAGGACTGCCTGAAGATTAAGAATCAACCCCTGATTAATCCGCAGGTTTAAGGTTGAACTTCTGTTCCTTAATCCCCAATTAATCTTAATTAATTACTTAATCGTTTGATTTGTTTTTTCATCCAATACAAAGAGGACGATCAGAGTGGTGCGGTGGCCTAGAGGTGGAGCCTCTCGCCTCACAATCAGGAGGCTGTGAGTTCGATCCTAGGTAGAGGCGGATATTTCTCTCTCTCTGGGCACGATGAGAATATTATCTGCTGAATATAACTCCGCACTGGTGACAAGAAAGGCATCCGGCCATTCAAACATCTGCTAGCCCCATTCAGTTGCCCAGGCTCCACCCCGCAAGGGATTATGGAGTCGTTAAAAGATGATGACCAGAAATCCACCGGGTCTTGACAGAGAGGAAGAGAGAGGAAAAACAAGCTGGCAGGAGATCCATTTTAATCCACCGGGATTCTCACACGAGGAAAACACCAGTGGAATTCTTTGATTGGCTGAGCGATCAAAGAATCGTTGATCGTTGAAGCGAGCATAAAATAACGGTGGGATCCACTGTAGATCTGCCCCAAAGGATTTTTTTTGGGGGGGGGGGGAAGAATTTTTTTGGGGGGGAAAAATATCTCACGATACTCACCGGATCCCCTCCGGAAGCGAACGAGATCGACTGCATATGGTGATTGGCGATGATCTACAAATCGAAAGCAGGATAAAATTGAGACCGGACGTCGAGCAGTTCGAAACAGAGCAAGAAAAACACATCACGGACAATCCTCGGGTTACAACTATTCGGACTTAGGACCGTCTTTCACGCTTAACGACTGTTGTAGCCTCCTCCCCCATGATCACGGGATCCAAATTCAGACGCTCGGCAACTGACTCGTATTTATGACAGTCGCAAGTCTTCAGGGGTCCTTTTGCGACCTTCTGACGAGCAATATCAAGGGGGGAGCCGGATTTGCTTAACGACTGTGTGACTAATTTAACGACTGCAGTGATTCACTTAACAACCCTGGCAAGAATGGTCGTAAAATGGGGGCAAAATTCACAAATCTCTCGTTCAGCAACAGAAATTTGGATTTTTTGGGTGAAGGCCAAATGATTCGGGGCCCGGAGAGGTTCTTCCCTCTGCGTCGGGCGATGCACGTCACAAAACGAGACCTGGTTAACAAGCAGAGCCCGAAGGTGGAATAGGGACCCTTACCTGTTTACAGTCGGACGCCATGAGGTTCAGACTGCTGGTCGAGATGGTCAGCGTTATGGGCATAGCGGCGAACTTCAGGTTGGTCTTGCCGAGGATGGAATTGAGCGCCCGGCCGCAGGGCTGCCGAAGGGAAAAAAAAAAACAGAATTCAGGCAAGTCCTCGATTTACGACTGCGATGGAGCAACTCCAACTTAGGCCACTAAGCGGGACATTGGCGAACCAATTATGAACAATAAATTCAGGCCGCTCGGCAGCCGGCATGTTACAGGGGGGTTCTCGACTTACGTCCACAAGGCCCCAAATTTAGGTCGCTAAGCGGGACATTGGAGAATAAATTATGAACAAGAATTCAGACACTCGGCAGCCAGTATGTTACAGGTAGTCCTTGACTTACGACCGCAATTTAGGTCACTAAGTGGGGCACTTGCAAATAAATTATGAACAATAAATTCAGGCCGCTCGGCAGCTGGCATGTATAAGGAATCCTCGTGAGCCCCAAATTTATTTATGCTAAGTGAGACAGTGGTTCAGTCCATGTTGTCCGATTTTTACGACCTTTCCTGCCACAGTTGTTAAGCGAATCACTGCAGTTGTTAAGTGAGTCACCCGGTCGTTAAATGAATCTGGCTTTCCCCGTTGACTTGGCTCGTCGGAAGGTTGCAAAAGGGGATCGCGTGACGCCCCCTGGGGATGCTGCAACCGTCATAAATACGAGTCGGTTGCCATGCGTCCGAATTTTGATCACTCAAGCGTGGGAATACGGCAACAGTCGTAAGTGTGAACGGTCCTATGTTGCTTTTTTTCAGTGTTGCCGCAACTTTGAAAGGTCACTAAAATAAATAATCTTTTAACGACCCTGTAAATCCCTTGCTGGGTGGAGCCTGGGCAACTGAATGGAGTTGAGTGTTTGAATGGCCGGATCCCTTTCCTGTCGCCAGAGCGGAGTTTTGTTCGGCAGATAATATTCTCATTCTGCCCAGAGAGAGAAAAATACCCGCCTCTACCTAGGATCGAACTCACGGCCTCCTGATTGTGAGGCGAGAGGCTCCACCTCTAGGCCACCGCACCACTCAAGCGGTCCCTAAACGAACCGTCGTAAATCAAGGACTCCCTGTATTCTCGTGACACCCCCCCCCCGCCCTTTGCGGACTCAACGAGAGGAGGAGGAATTCGTTTCATGAATGCAAAAAATTAAACCAGCCCCTTTTGCTGACGCTAAGAAATCCCAAGGCAGAAGAAACTGGTGTGTCGATAACACACAATTAAGTGTGTGTGGGGGAGGGGAGGGGGAAGAATCAGCCCCCTCCCCATTTTTTCCTACAGCATCCATTAGTGGCCATCTATTGATCAGTTCCGCTGGGCGCCCGGAAGCGTTGATTGACACCTCGGATTGATTTTCCAACCAGGGGCGGCCTCGGAAAGTGGGGGGGGGGGGGGTTAGAGGTCAGAGATCTCCTAACCGCATCTGTCCATTTCCTTCCTGGTGGTTGGGGGGGGAGCCCCCCCCTTCAACCGAGTCCTGCCCAAGGAGAAAGGGGGTGAGAAGGAGAATCGAGTTCTCGCCGCTTTGATTCTCTTCGGTGTAAGGTGGGAGTAGAGAGAAACTCCACCCCCCCGCCCCCATTTCTGTTAGGATGCCTTCAAATCAATTAGCAATTTGGGGATCCTCGGGGCGTCTCTTATAGAGGGGAACAGGATAGCAGAGTTGAAGGGGGCCTGGGAGGTCTTCTAGTCCCACCCCCTGCTCAGAATACGGAATAACAGAGCGGGAAGGGGCCTCGGAGGTCATCTAGCCCAACCCCCTTCCTCGGACAGGAGACCCTATCCCATTTTGGACAAATGGCTGTCGAGTCTCGTCTTACCTTCCTCCTACGCATGGCTCCCTTGTTGCTAGGCACGGCTTCACAAACCAGGCCTATAGCCTCCCTGCAGGAGAGGAGGAGGAAGAGGAGGAGGAGGAAGAGGAGGAAGAAGAAGAGGAGGAGGAGGAGGAGGAGGAGGAGGAAGAGGAGGAAGAAGAGGAGGAAGAGAAAGAGGAGGAAGAGGAGGAGGAAGAGAAAGAGGAGGAGGAAGAGGAGGAAGAGGAGGAGGAGGAAGAGGAAGAAGAAGAGGAAGAAGAGGAGGAGGAGGAAGAGGAGGAAGAAGAGGAGGAAGAGAAAGAGGAGGAAGAGGAGGAGGAAGAGAAAGAGGAGGAGGAAGAGGAGGAGGAGGAAGAGGAAGAAGAAGAGGAGGAGGAGGAAGAGGAGGAAGAAGAGGAGGAGGAGGAGGAAGAGGAGGAGAAGGAGGAAGAGGAGGAGGAGGGAGAGGAAGAAGAGGAGGAAGAGGAAGAGGAGGAAGAAGAGGAGGAGGAGGAGGAAGAGGAGGAGGAAGAAGAGGAGGAAGAAGAAGAGGAGGAAGAGGCGGAAGAGGAGGAGGAGGAAGAAGAGGAAGAGAAGGAGGAGGAGGAGGAGGAAAAAGGAGGAAAAGGAGGAAGAAGAGGAAGAGGAGGAGGAGGAAGAGAAGAGAGGACGTAAGAGCATGTCAAACACACAATGCCATCTTAAATATGCAGCCATTTCTAAACACGGCAATTCCCCGTAGCCATCCTCCTTGCAATGGGGGGGGGGGTCAGTTGTGGGGGTCTCCAAAGGCCCTGGGGGGGGGTCCTCGGCAAGCACAGAGAGAGAGGACAACCAACACACACAAGTTCTAGAGCTGTGCGGACTTCAACTCCCACAATTCCCCAGCCCCCCCCTCCCTCCCCACCCACCCCCGAGGGAATCCTGGGAGTTGAAGTTCACCCTTCTTCAAGCGGCCCCCGGTTGAGAAACGCAGCTTGGGGGGCTGGGGGTGGACTGGTATCCTGAGCTGTGGCGTGAATCAGAAGAAATTTAGGGGGGGTGGGAGTTACCCCACTATTTTGAGGGGGGGGGTGTTTCACTATTTCTAAACATACAGCGAGAGAAACCCACATACCGGCCCCTCCGTGGAGAGAGGGGGAGGAAATGGGGAGGGGGGGGAGAGGGAAATCGAGAGAGAGAGACCCCTTTAATATTTGATGATGCTGGGATAAATGCTTCCTGTCGCTGGTGAATTAATTGGGGAGGGGGGAGATGTAGTCAGTAAGGACAGCAGCTCCACCGGACGCTTTTCCGGCCCTATCCAGCCGCTTCTCCGCAGACCCCGTGTCTCCCTGTTAATGGACGGGATTGCAGAGCGGGGGGGAAAATACACACAAACACACAAGGACACCTATCTCCCTTCCCTTTAAAAGTCTTTCCTGTGGGAGAGTCTAAGAACAATGTTTTTCCACCTTCCGCTTGGTCTATAAATCGAAGTCAAGTTTCTATTACGATAAGACGAAGAATGTGTTTTTTCCAAACTTGGGAACTTTTTAAGAGGACTGGACTCCAACTCCCAGAATCCCCCAGTTGGCATGTTTAAAGAGGAGTGGACTTCAACTCCCAGAATCCCCCAGTCGGCCTGTTTAAAGAGGGGGTGGACTCCAACTCCCAGAATCCCCCAGTTGGCATGTTTTAAGAGGGGTGACTCCAACTCCCAGAATCCCCCAATCGGCATGTTTTAAGAGGGGTGGACTCCAACTCCCAGAATCCCCCAGTCGGCATGTTTAAGAGAGTGGACTTCAATTCCCAGAATCCCCCAGTCAGTATGTTTAAGAGGGGTGGACTCCAACTCCCAGAATCCCCAGTCGGCATGTTTAAGAGAGTGGACTCCAATTCCCAGAATCCCCCAGTCGGCCTGTTTTAAGAGGGGTGGACTCCAACTCCCAGAATCCCCCAATCGGCATGTTTTAAGAGGGGTGGACTCCAACTCCCAGAATCCCCCAGTCGGCATGTTTAAGAGAGTGGACTTCAATTCCCAGAATCCCCCAGTCAGTATGTTTAAGAGGGGTGGACTCCAACTCCCAGAATCCCCCAGTCGGCATGTTTAAGAGAGTGGACTCCAATTCCCAGAATCCCCCAGTCGGCCTGTTTTAAGAGGGGTGGACTCCAACTCCCAGAATCCCCCAGTCGGTATGTTTTAAGAGGGGTGGACTTCAACTCCCAGAATCCCCAGTCAGCATATTTTAAGAGAGTGGACTTCAATTCCCAGAATCCCCCAGTCAGTATGTTTAAGAGGGGTGGACTCCAACTCCCAGAATCCCCCAGTCAGCATGTTTAAGAGAGTGGACTCCAATTCCCAGAATCCCCCAGTCAGCATGTTTTAAGAGGAGTGGACTCCAACTCCCAGAATCCCCCAGTCGGCATGTTTAAAGATGGGTGGACTCCAACTCCCAGAATCCCCCCAGTCGGCATGCTTTTCACCACTGTCTGGAGACACATTATATTGAATGCCCCTCACACTTCAGGAGAGTCTCTTTCCAGCCCCCATCTAACTTCCTCTGCCAGCCAGCAAATCCTTGGCTGCCAGGGTGCTAGTCCTTATGAAGCCCAGAATAATAATAATTAATAATGATAATAATAATAATAATAATAATAATAATAATAATAATAATAATAATAATAATAATAAATTATTATTATTACTTATTTACTATTACTATTAATTATTATTATTATTATTATTATTATTATTATTTATTATTATTTTGCATATATGAACGATGATCTGTGCAGGGAAATTCAGAAATTACATGCAGGAACTGAAGGGCAGAAATTATGGTGGCCATGTCCCAAAGATTGGGGCACGTCCGAGAACCGCCACTGATGTAGAGAAGAACCTTTACATTATTGGGGGTGGGGGGTGGGGGGCTCTTTAGCCTGCTCACCTGGTGACTTGAGTCCTGGTGCTGAAATCGAGCGCCCGCATGGACTGCAGCACTTCCACGCAACCCATGTACTGCGGGCGAGAAGGAGAGCAGAGGTAAGAAATGCCAAGGGAGCCTCGCCCCCCCTTTTATTCCATTACTAATGATTTATTATTCTGACTTTTTATTAGTTTTAAAACTAAGGGTGGTTGGGCTGAGAGAGAGAAGGACGGAGCCAAAGTTACCCAGCTGACTTTCGTGGCTAAGGCTGGGACTAGAACTCCGGTCTCCTGGGGATTGGGTCAAAGTCACCCCGATCGGCTTTCATGGCTAAGGTGGGACTAGAACTCCCCGTCTCCTGGTGATTGGCCCAAAGTCACGCAGCTGGCAGTCCTCGATTTACAACCATTCACCGTTCCAAGTTACAACGGCACCGAAAAACGTGACTTATGAGGATAGGTAGAAGATAGATAGATAAGCAGACATAAGGAGAGAATGAGGGAGGGAGGGAAGGAAGGAAGGAAGGGATGGGAAGAAAGGAAAGGATGAAGGGAAGGAGGGGGAAGGAAGAAAGGGAAGAAAGGAAGGAAGGAAGGAAGGAAGGGATGAAGGGAAGGAAGGAAGGAAGGAAGAAAGGAAGAAAAAAAGACAGGAAGGAAGGAAGGAAGGAAGGAAAGAAAGGCGCCAGGAGAGAAAAGCTACTTTCCTGAACATGGTCTCAACCACTCGCCGCCCCTTCCCCGCTCCCTTGTCCCCCCACCAAGTGTGCAAGCCTCGCACAACCACCAGCCTTCCTCACTCACCCGGACGAGGTACGAGACTCCGGAGCCCATCACCTTGTCGTCCCGGTGCAGCCAGCCCCGGCTGGGCTTGTTGACGAAAACTCCCGTGCCGCGGTCCACTCCTCGCCGCCCAGCTGTCCGCCTTCGACCCGCATTTTCTTCCCGCAACTCAGCTTGTTCATATCCTGGGAATAGAGACCGACGACAACGGGGCCCCGTTGAGTCCCGGAAGGCAGCGGCCCCTGGAGGGGTCTCCGGGGACTCCCGACGTCTCTCGGGAAAAAGCCCGGAGGTTCAGCAAAAAAGCGGATTCGAGAGTTTCAAATTAGCCATTTTGGGGAAGAACGAACACAGCGTGGTGGGGCTGCCCTCCGATTCGGGATCCCCGGCAGGCAGCATGGGGCTGAGGGAAGACGAGGAGCCAGAGCCGGTCAGCGACAGGGCAGCCCCCGAGAGAGGAGGAAGGGTCAGGAGAGGGGTCCCCCTCGGCCACGGCGGGCCGTTCCTCCAGCGAGGATGGAGATTCATCCTGCAAGTGGGTGTATTTCGGCAGAAAATCCATTTTTGGGGGGGAGAAACTGCAAAGCGGGGAGAGGAGGTGACCACGACGGTGACGGTCAGGTTCCCCCCAAAGTCCAAATTGATCCCAACGAGGCGTCCCGGTAGGTCCCTGCTGGCATGCCGGGGAACGTCTGCCACGTCCTGCTTGGCCCCTCTTTGCCCTGCCACGGGACGCCCCCAAATCAGGACACCGCCCCCAAATCAGCCAGCCATCGTGCTGACCCAACAGGAACCGTCCCGCCAGATGACCGGTGACACCGCACGACCCCGGAGAGGAAGGAGGGGGGAGGTTTCTAGTCTGCTGCTGACGTTTACGGGCCCCCGTAGGGCTGTTTTAGAAGTTCCTGGCCCTTCTCCTCCGGCTGCAGCACCGCCTGTTGAACTTCTGCCTGTCTCAGCTGCTCCCCAAAAAAAAAAAAAAGGAAGGGTAGGTTTCTGCTCCGTTGCTGATACTACAACCCCCGCAAAGGGCTGTTTTTAGAAGTTCCTGGCCCTTCCTCTCCGGCTGCAGCACCACCTGTTGAACTCCTGCCTGCCTCAGCTGCCTGTGCACAGCCTCGGAGAGGAAGACGTTTCCAGTCCGTCACTGATGCTAGACTCCCGTAGGGCTGTTTGAGAAGTTCCTGGCCCTTTCCTTCCAGCTGCAGCACCACCTGTTCGACCTCCTGCCCGTCGCGGCTACCCTTCTAACTCCCGGCGAGTCCTCATCCTCTCCGGTTTGAGCAAGAGCAGCGAGGGTGCGGATGAGCCTGGCGGATGCGTTTTTTCCCCCCCTCTGGATCGGGGGGGGGCACCGGGTCGATATCCGTGCCAAGGTGGGGGTGCATCAAACAGCGTTGGCAACGGGGTGGAGTGGGGGCCGCTGGCAGGCCACCACCAAGTCCGCAAGGCTCCCTTTCGAAGGAGGCAACCCCAGGTGCCCATCCACGGAAGGTACGGGCAGCCTCGCGCACGGGCACCCTTGGCGATGCCGACGGGAGCGAAGACAATTCGAGGATGGTCGCGCCCAGCTGGTTGGGGGTGGGCTCAGCCTTTTAAAGCCCAGTAAAGGATGGGGAGTCCACTTAGGGTGGCAAGAGATGTCTGGTGCTCCCCTTTTGGATGAGTAGGAGGGGGGCAAGTTGGCGGAGAGGGTCCCCCTCTCTCCAGCTTTGCAGCCTGGCAGCTCGGATCTGGCTGGAAAAATCCTTTCCAGCCAGGGGAAGGCGGAGAAGGGGAAGGGCAGAGGCAAGAGGCCAAGCCCCCCCCTTCTCTCCCCCCTCCCTTTCCAGGCCTGGTCACTCCGCTGCTACCAAGGGGAAGGGCAGGGTGCTGACTCACACCAGCTGGCTGGCCTCGCCCCACCTTAGCGGGGAAGAATGGGGGGGGGCGACGGATGCAGGCGGAGGGGGAGGTAGGAGGGGGATGCGCCAGGAAAGGGGGGGGGGCAAGAGCCTACTTGGGTTGGCCAAGGAAGGCGGGACAGGGCATGGGTCAGAGTGACAATTTGGGGGGGGGGGTAGGCAAGCAGGGGAAGGGGGGTAACGGAAGGACGATGACGCAGGGGCAGTCTGTGCAAAAGGGCTTTGCACGAGCGTGTGCGAGGGTGAGCCTTGATCATTCAGAAATCTGTCACTCGGTGCAAATTTTTCCCTCTCCTGGATCTCCGTTCCCTTTCAGTCAAAGGGAAGGGTGCGCCAACCCCGCGAGGTAGGCCAGACGGAGCTGCTCACCTCTTTTGGAGGGGAAGAGAGAAGGGCTGCGGGAGGGAGGGAGGAAACGAGGAAGGAAGGAAGGAAAAGGGGTGGGAAGGAAGGAAGATGGGTGGGATGGATGGATAGATGGAAGGAAGGAAGGGGAAGAGGAAAAAAAGCAAATAATGAAAGAAAAGAGAACGAGAGAAAGAGAGAGAGGGGGAATGAGAGAACCGAAAAAGGATAGATGGATGATGTACAGATAAACAGTTATAAGGAGGGAATGAACGGCGGGGAGGGCGGAGAAAAAAGCAAAAAAGAAAGAAAGAAAAGAACGAAAGAAAGAGGGAAAGAGAAAGAATGAAAGAATGAGGATAGATCGATGATATATAGATGAACAGACAGAAGGAGGGAATGAGGGAGGGAAGGAAGGAAGGAAAGAAGAAGGAAGGAAAGAAGAAAGAAAGAAAGAAAGACTGAGGAAGGAAGGAAGGAAGGAAGGAAGGAAGGAAGGAAGGAAGGAAGGAAGGAAGGAAGACAGACAGACAGACTGAGGAAGGAAGGAAGGAAGGAAGGAAGAAAGACAGACAGACAGACAGACTGAGGAAGGAAGGAAGGAAGGAAGGAAGGAAGGAAGGAAGGAAGGAAGGAAGGAAGAAAGAAAGAAAGAAAGAAAGAAAGAAAGAAAGAAAGAAAGAAAGAAAGAAAGAAAGAAAGAAAGAAAGAAAAAAGACAGACAGACAGACAGACAGACAGACTGAGGAAGGAAAGAAGGAAGGAAGGAAGGAAGGGAGAAAGAAAGAAAGAAAGAAGAAAGACTGAGGAAGGAAGGAAGGAAAGAAGAAAGAAAGAAAGAAAGAAAGAAAGAAAGAAAGAAAGAAAGAAAGAAAGACTGAGGAAGGAAGGAAGGAAGGAAGGAGAGAATGAGGAACGTCTGAATTGTGACGCTGCAGCCATCGTTAAGCGTGAAAAACCATCCTAAGTCACTTCTTTTCAGTTCCGTCGTAACTCCGGTCGGTAAACGGTTGTAATCCAGGACTACCTGTACAACATTTGCCTTGGGCTGTTCTTGCAAGGTTTTGTGCTGCTGCTGTTGTTGTTGTTGTCGTTGTCGTCTTCATTATTGCAAAGACACAGCCTGCTAAGCCGCAGTTTCCTTAACCGTTTGCTGACTTAAAACCCAAGCTCTGCTTTTCGCCTCCGGAAAAAAAAAAAAAAAAGCCGAAAACCCACATTTGAGGTGGAGGAAGAGAAAGAGGCGGGAATGGAGCAAAGACGGAGGCTGAAATCCGGAGCAGGCAGCCCCAGCTTGCTCACCAAACCGCCCTTCCGACGAAACGCCAAACTCCCCCCCCCCCTTTGCGAGGGGTTGAAACCTGTGACTTCCTCCCTCTGGCCCCTCCAAGAGGGCGGCAGGGCAGGCAAAACTTTTGCAAAAAACTTTTCTTGCAAGGAAGGGACCCCATTATTTTCCCCGAGTCGGGATTGCGATTCCCCCAAACCATCAGATTTTGCCCTCCTCCAAGACGGGTGGATATTATACAAGAGATGCTGAATCGTTTCATTCGGTGTTTCTCGACCTTGAATATTTTAAGAGGGGTGGGCTTCGACTCCCAGAATGCCCCAGCCAGCATGGTTTAAGAGGAGTGGGCTTTGACTCCCAGAATCCCCCAGCCAGAATGCTTTAAGAGGGGTGGGCTTCCACTCCCAGAATCCCCCAGCCAGAATGCTTTAAGAGGGGTGGGCTTCGACTCCCAGAATCCCCCAGCTGGCATGGTTTAAGAGGAGTGGGCTTTGACTCCCAGAATCCCCCAGCCAGCATGGTTTAAGAGGGGTGGGCTTCGACTCCCAGAATCCCCCAGCCAGCATGCTTTAAGAGGGGTGGGCTTCGACTCCCAGAATCCCCCAGCCAGCATGGTTTAAGAGGGGTGGGCTTCAACTCCCAGAATCCCCCAGCCGGCATGCTTTAAGAGGGGTGGGCTTTAACTCCCAGAATCCCCCAGCCGGCATGCTTTAAGAGGGGTGGGCTTCAACTCCCAGAATCCCCCAGCCGGCATGGTTTAAGAGTGGTGGGCTTCCACTCCCAGAATGCCCCAGTCAGCATGCTTTAAAATGGGTGGGCTTCAACTCCCAGAATCCCCCAGCCGGCATGGTTTAAGAGGGGTGGCCTTCAACTCCCAGAATCCCCCAGCCGGCATGGTTTAAGAGGGGTGGCCTTCAACTCCCAGAATCCCCCAGCCGGCATGCTTTAAGATGGGTGGGCTTCGATTCCCAGAATCCCCCAGCCGGCATGCTTTAAGAGGGGTGGGCTTCAACTCCCAGAATCCCCCAGTCAGCATGATTTAAGAGGGGTGGGCTTCGACTCCCAGAATCCCCCAGCCAGCAGGATTTAAGAGGGGTGGGCTTCCACTCCCAGAATCCCCCAGCCAGCATGCTTTAAGAGGGGTGGGCTTTGGCTCCCAGAATCCCCCAGTCAGCATGGTTTAAGAGGGGTGGGCTTCAACTCCCAGAATGCCCCAGTCAGCATGCTTTAAGAGGAGTGGGTTTTGACTTCCAGAATCCCCCAGCCGGCATGATTTAAGAGGGGTGAACTTCAAGATCCCTGGCTCGACAGGGGGTTGGACTAGAAGACCTCCGAGGTCCCTTCCAACTCTGATATTCTGTGGCGGTTTTTTTTTCCTTCTGCCCCAACTAATTTTGGTGGAAAAGCCAACGGCCGCTGGAGACCGAAAGGCCATTTCCTGGACAGCCCGTGTCCGGCCATGGGTGGGCAGTGGCGAAGCCCCCTTCCTCTGGGGAGGGGGGGGGGGAGGAGAGGGGAAGGTCAGTGGGCCGAAAGAGAGGAAAAAAATAACAAACAGGAGAGAGGAAGGCGTGTGGGATGGCCGTTTGGCTCCCAGCCTTCCCACCGGATGCTCAGCTGGCTTTTCAGACCTCGCTCAAGGACCCGGGGAGGGGTGGGAAGGGAAGGCAGGAAATCAGCTCTCCCCCCCACCCAGGAGACCCCCGCCGCAGCCCCCAACTTCCTTGGAAAGCCGGGGAGGAACAGGGTCCAGTCGCTACAAGCTCGTATGCCCAAAAGGGTTTGAATTTTTCACCCAGGGATCTGGCCTCCCATTGCAAGTAGCTCCCCCTCCAGAGAGGTCGGGGGACTACATATCCCTTCATTCCCAGCAGCGCTGGAGTCCCAGTTTTCCCAGTTTTTTAAATTTCTTAAATGCTTTTGTTATCGAGAATATCCCCCAGCCAGCCTGCTTTAAGAGGGGTGGGCTCCGACTCCCAGAATCCCCCAGCCAGCCTGCTTTAAGAGGGGTGGGCTTCGACTCCCAGAATCCCCCAGCCAGCCTGCTTTAAGACGGGTGGGCTTCAATTCCCAGAATCCCCCAGCCAGCCTGCTTTAAGAGGGGTGGGCTCCGACTCCCAGAATCCCCCAGCCAGTCTGCTTTAAGAGGGGTGGGCTTCGACTCCCAGAATCCCCCATTTAAGAGGGGTGGACTTTCTTGGGGAGCTGGTCTATTTTCAGCACCCATTTATTTACTCTAGAAGCCACCAAAATCTGTGGCCGTAGGGCGCTAGTCCTCATGAAACCCACCCCTCCTTCCCCCCCCCCCTTGTATTTTTGAACAGAGCAACAAGACTCAATCTTGGCCACAGTGCAGAGTAATCAAAAGCCACCAAAAACAGCCAACAGAGTCACCGCGCAGCAAAAAAAATATATATATTTGCCGATGTCCTCGCCGGTGTGATAATTATACAGCAACAGAGTTATATCTGGCCGAATTCCTGGGCGTGTTTGACTTCTATTTCCTCCTTTACAAAGGTCTCCTTTTTTTTTTACAGTCCCCGTAGCGGGGCCGTATTCCAACAGGTGAAGCTTCCAGGCTCGTACAAACCGCGACACGTCAAATTTTGAGCCCCCGGTTTCCAAAAAAATATATATAAAAAACCCCAAAAAATACAGGTTTATAGGGAAAATTTTTAATCCCGTCTTCTGTGCCTCTTTGGATAGGTCTCGTGTGCTAAACCGTGGTTTGTTTCCAGGAAACAAACCACAATCGGCTGCGTTTTCTCGGCAAAGCCAAAGCTGTTAATAACTGGGATAGGAAGTTGAAACAATCACAATGCCGTCACCGCTTTAGAGCGCAGCTCAGCAAACTTTCGAGCCGAGTGGACTTCAACTCCCAGAATTCCCCATGGACGGCTGGGGAATTCTGGGAGTTGAAGTCCACCCGTGCTCGAATCTGATCAGGAAGGAAGGAAGGAAGGCAAGGAAGAGCCCAGCAACCGTATAAGCAAGGAGGAAGAGGAGGAGGAAGGTGCCCACCCTTACCGTGTACTCCATGCCGGGCACCGGTAGATCTGTTCGTCGTGGGAGCCAAACCTGCAGTTTGGTGACAAAGAAGGAATTAGGGAGGGAGGGGGCTCCAGGGGAAAGGGGCTGGAGATTTTGGGGGGGTGGGTGTGAGAGAGAGAGAGAGAGGGGAGGGCGAGGGGAGGCAGGGAGACTTGAGGGGGTGGGCTTCCACCTTCCAGAATTCCCCAGCTAGCATGTTTTAAGAGGGGTGGGCTTTGACTCCCAGAATTTCTTTCTCTCTCTTTCTCCTTCCTTCCTTCCTTCCTTTCCTTCCCAGAATTCCCGACAGCGAGCTTTTTTAAGAAGGGTGGGCTTCGACTCCCAGAATTTCTTTCTCTCTCTTTCTTTCTCCTTCCTTTCTTCCTTCCCAGAATTCCCCAGACAGCGAGCTTTTTTAAGAAGGGTGGGCTTCGACTCCCAGAATTTCTCTCTCCCTTTCTTTTTCTCTTTCTTTCTTTCTTTTTCTCTTTCTTTCTTTCTTTCTTTTCTTTCTTTTTCTCCTTCCTTCCTAGAATTCCTCAGCCGGCATGCTTTAAGGTGGGCCTCGACTCCCAGAATTTCTCTCTCTTTCTCCTTCCTTCCTTCCTTCTCAGAATTCCCCAGACAGCAAGCTTTTTTAAGAAGGGTGGGCTTCGACTCCCAAAATTTCTCTCTCCCTTCCTTCCTTCCTTCCTTTCTTTTCTTTCTTCTTTCTTTCTTTCTTTTTCTTTCTTTCTTTCTCTCTCTCTCTCTCTCTTTCTTTCTCCTTCCTTCCTAAAATTCCTCAGCCAGCATGCTTTAAGAGAGGTGGGCCTCGACTCCCAGAATTGCTCTCTTTTTCTCCTTCCTTCCTTCCTTCTCAGAATTCCGACAGCAAGCTTTTTTAAGAGGGGTGGGCTTCGACCCCCAGAATTTCTCTTTCTTCTTTCTTTCTCTTTCTCCTTCCTTCCTTCCTTCCTAGAATTCCTCAGCCAGCATGCTTTACGAGGGGCGGGTTTCGACTCCCAGAATTTGTTTCTCTCTCTCTCTCTCCTCTTTCTTTTTCTCTCTTTCTCCTTCCTTCCTTCCTTCCTTTCTAGAATTCCTCAGCCAGCATGCTTTAAGAGGGATGGGCTTCGGCTCCCAGCTATTCCTGCCTGCTGGAATGGCACAGGTCGTCTTTCCGAGGGGACCGATCAGAGGCGGACAACCCCAACGGTGGACTGTTCGCTGCCAGAGAATCACGGAGAGCCTCCATGTGCCAAGGCAATCTATCTCCAAAGTCCGGCTGGGCAAGGAAGGAGCTTCCCAAACCTCTGCCATTAGGCTTGGAAGGAAGAGCGTGGAAAACTGGGAATTTTTTTTTTTTATCTAAAGGGGGATTTTAGGGACTCTTGCACCCCACCCCCAAAACTGATCAGCAGCATGGGTTATTCTATTGCTATCCTGGGTTCAACGCTGAGCTGGGGGTGGGGCAGGTGTCAAACCAAGAGGAAATGGCAGCTTTTCTTGGGGGGGTGAGGGGAGAGCAGAGTTTTATCCTGGTTTGTTATATACATATATATATATGCTCTTGCTAACCAGCCCGACATGCTCAACTCTGTTCATTTTCTCCCACAAATCCTGAACTAAAACTATCGACGGCTCAAATGCATTCACAAAGCGGGTTCTAAATTGTGCTTCTGCAAACAAGAGTTCAAGACCCCGCCAAGCCCTTCTGCAGAGCTTCCCAAAGGCAGGCGCACTCTATCTGACAACTAACCAAAACGGATGGACAGACAGACAGATGGGGACAGTTTTCCTCCCAAACGAGAGGGGGGGAAAAAAAAGATGATTATTTTTTTTCTTACACATCTCGGCTCATTGCTCCCCGCTCCTCAATTGGCTTCCGAGCCGGGACAGAGAACGCACAATTTTGGGATGGAGACCCAAGATGAGACACCCCCACCTCTACCCTTTTAGCACCCCCACCGCCCCCAAAAAATGCCCGTCTGCAAAGGAGCAAAAAATTGCATTTCCTTAGCTTCAGATCCGTCGCTTGGGCAGCCAAGAGAAACGTGGCACATATTTTTTTTAACTCCAAGACTCTGCAGGAATTTTTTTTTAAAAAAGGGGGGGGCTCAGCCACGGGGAAACCCACCCACCCACCCTCGGCCAAGGAATTTTAAGAAACCGGGGGTCCCAGAAATATGAGGAAGGGGGGGTAGATTGAGTAACAAGCCAATTTCAAATTAAAAAAAACCCCAGGCCCCGCATACTTGCGTGCCAACTACAAGGACAAGAAGGGGGAAAAAATAATAATAATAGAGATTTTATTGAACTTTTCTGGCTTTTCTGGTTTCTCTTTTTCTAAAAGGGGAGAGGGAAGAAAAGCAAAACTTAAAAAGAAAAAACTGACCTGCAAAAGAGGAGGATGTTTCGTCCCTTTTTTTTTCCCCTCTCCAGTTTTTTAGAAGGGATGAAATTTGAGAAGGCAAGAGCCCTCCTTCTTAAAGGGGGGAAGGGAACCAAGTTTGATGGGGAAGGGCCAGATTTGGGGGCTGCATTTGTCGCTTTTTTTAAAGGGGCAGCTGGAGAGCAAAAAAAAAAAGACAGTGGGAAGCATTTTTTTCTCTTTTTTTTTTTTTGCACAGAAAGTCTCACCCAACTTGGGTTGAGAAGAGTCTCCCGTTGGCGGAGGAGGCCACGTCCAAGGAGATGATGAATCAAGGTTTGGAAACTTAAGCCACGAAACCTGGCTTGAGTTACGAGCAGCAAGGCTTGGCTCCAGGGAAACAAGACAAAAAAAAAACCCAAAGAAAAGGGTGCAAATGTGATGTGGCTTGGCAAAATTGGACAGAAACTCTTCAGTTGGTTGGGGTGGAAAGAGGCAATAATTGGTTCTTAAGGGAGAGGAATCCTGCAGGCATTGGCATTGGATGGGGTGCAAAGTAGAAAACTGACGGATTTAGATCCACAATTTTGGGTTTTGAGGTCATTGACAAAAGCAAAAAAAAAAAATAACGATTGTGGGATTTTTTTCCCCCCCCAAAAGAAAAAGAAGCGAGAGGGAGAAAGGATAGCATATCCATTTGGATAGCGTTATCAAATTTAATAATAAGGAAATTAATCCTGGCCCCAAGCTTTGCAGTATATCAAGGCTTGTACCTATCCATTTAATAAATAATCCCGCCTCTCCTCCTTCCAATTTTGCAATATCGAGGCTTGCAAGCAAATCCATTCCATAAAAAAAGAAATCATCCAAACTTCGCAACTCTAGGCTTTTGCCTGGAGACAGACAGACACACCCAGCAAAGCGGGTTTTCTCAATGTTAAAAAACGGTTAGAATCGCAGATTATTTTCCGCCCCCCCCCCCCCAAAGCGGAGCCGGGGTTGTCCTTCGTCCTTGCTTGCCCCCCTTCGGGGTCCAGCACGTAGCCGCAGGGACAAAGCTGGAAGAAGAGCGCGCGGCGGCCCCTTTGCCCTGCGGAGAGGAGAAGCAAGAGGAGCCCTGGAAGGAACGAAGCAGTCGAGAAATAGCGCGGACGTCTCGGGCGCAGTCTTCCCTCTGGTCCGCCACCCGTTTTTGTTTTTTTTTTTGTTTGCTTGTTAAAAGTCGTATTTTGGAACGGATTTTTCCCTCTGGTCCGGCAATTCCCTTCCTTTCCTTCTTTTCTTCCCTCTTTCTCATTTCCCTTTCTTCCTTTTTTTCCCTTCCTTTCTCATTTTCCCCTTCCTTTCTAATTTCCCTTTTCCTTTCTCCCTTTCTTTCTTTTTGTTTATTTTTAAATTTGTATACCGCCCTTCTCTCTGAGTACTCAGGGCGGTGAACAGCCAAGTTAAAAGCATAAAAACTATGCTTTTCCCTCCTTTTCCTTTCTCATTTCCTCCTTTCTTCCTCCCTTTTTCCCTTCCTTTCTTCCTTCCTTCCCCCTTTTCTTCCCTTTCTCATTTCCCTTCCTTTCCAATTTTCTTTTCGTTCTCCCTCCCTTTTCCTTTCTTCCCTCTTTATTTCCCTTCCTTTCTCCCTTTCTCATTTCCTTTCCTTTCTTCCCCTCTCTCTCTCATTCCTCCCCTGGCCCCGTCGCGCAGGTTGGGGGACTGAAGGTCTGGCATCGTCAGTTTCTGAGTAAGAGATTAGTAACCCGCTTCGATTACAAAAAACAGGCTGAGCTGTTCAAGTCCGGCGGCGTTTCCTCGGAACACGAGGGGGGGGGGGGAAGAAGGGAGGGGAGCGGATCGGTTCCCCCCCCCCCACACTCCCCACCCCGATTTTCTGGAAAACCACCAGCGCTTTCGACACTCGGGTCTGGCTCCATTTGAGCCTCTTCACGGCGCGCCTCTCCTTAAAAGGCAAAGAAAGGGAGCCCCCCCCCCCCCGATATGCAGAGCCTCCAGCCACAGGGGCAGGCTATCTTTTCCGCACGAGGGCTTTGAGTAGCCATGTCCCAATCCTATCCCGCAAGGGGAGCGGTTTGCAAAATAAGGGGCTAATAATAAAAAAAAAAAACAGCGCAAATCAAATCAACGCCGCAAGGGCCTCCCTCGCAGGGCTGTTGTACAACCATAGAAAACCCTCCGCTTTCCTAGCTTCCCCGACGGCGGCGATCCACTAAAACGACCCGCGACTGGCCGACTATGCAGGGTTGCACGGTGCAATATGGATAAAAAAAAGTGGAAGTGGAACCCGTTCTTACCGGGGTGGCCGCACCATTGAGGGGGGAGGACTGCGGCTGCTCCGACGGCGCCTCTCCGACCAAAGTTCTGGGGCTCTTGGAAGCCTGCCCCGCCCGTTTTTCATCCCCCCCCCACCACCACCAATCGTTTCCGGGTTCGGTCCCGCCCTTGAAGGAGGGGCTCCCAGGTCACCGCCTTCCCCCCCACTTGCCTTTCCTACGCTTCCGGTAGTGCCCGTCTTGCCTTGGGACTCGTTTCCCCACTCCTCCCCGTGTCAACTGCGACCCTTTTATTTCCACAGGGATATTCTAGGGCGGGATAGACAGGGCGCTACGCGAGGGGGCGAATGAAAGACGACTACTACACAGTTTCGGTATTAAAGATATTCGTCGTAGTCTTCACATCGGTCCTCAGGCGACGAAGGAGAAATCTCCTCAGAAATGACTTCGCCGCTTTTCTCCTCGGCTCGGCGCGCTTTTGCCTCAGCTTCTTTCTTCAGCGCTTCACAGAGTCTTCCGACTTCAAGCTCTTCTTTCTTCTACGCGTCTTCTCTCTTCCAGCTCTTCGGCGGACTGACTGAAAGCGTCAGTCCCCGCTCCCTCCTTTTATACTTTCCCTCCAAAAGCAGCTCTGAAACCGATTGGTTAACGCGCCAACGGTCTGAACTTTTCATTGGCTCCTAGCACGGCTATTTTATAGGTTCCCCGCGGGGACTCAGGAGACCAATCAGCGTACAGACACACCTGGGGGAAATCTCCTCATTGGTTGAAATCCTTTACCTGAGACTCCCCTCTCGAACCCCTTTTTTCAATTTGATTGACACCCTAATTAAACAAATTTAATTTAAAATTTAAAATGTACAAATACATTTTTAATAAATAAATTTTAAAAACATATTAAATTAATTTTAAAAATAAAATTAATGGTTAATTTTAAACCAAGTCGGATATTTTTTTTTTTTAAAAAAGGATAAAACTTCATAAAATGTGAATATTATTGACTGTCTCCTGTTTCTCATCTCATTTATAACCAAAATGTATTGTTGGTCTCTGCCAGGATGATGGAATATGCGGCCTAAACAGGAAAAAATGGGACCTGTAGTCCCCTCTGACAAAAGTTGTGAGAACGGGACTGATGGGAGTTGTAGTTTGACAGACATAATGCTGGTAGGGGGGAAGGCTGAGGTAATTCCGAGCTCAGCCAATCAAGTCCCGCCACGTCTAACCGAAGCATCCGCCCCCTCCGGCCCTTCCGCCCAATCAGCGTCGAAGGCGGAGGCTTTTGAAAAGCGGCGGTTCGGGGGAACTAAGCGAGGGGAAAACCCGCGCGAGGCCGAGAAAGGGGCGCATGCGCAACAAAGGCGGGTGCCTCCCCCTTCCCGTCTTCTTCCAACTGGCGCCGGCCAGCTCGGGCCTTCGGGAGCCGCCGGGAAACGCCGAGCAGCGGCCGGACGGAGCGAGCCAGACGCCGCCGCCGCCCGCCCCGCCGTCGCCTTCCCCGATCATGACGCACAAGCAGATCTACTATTCGGATAAATACGACGATGAGGAATTCGAGTACCGGTGAGAAGGGGGCGGAGCCCGGCGTGACGGGCAGGCGCGGGGAGGCGGGGCTGGAGGTTTCCGCGACGACCGTACGTGAGGGGGCGGGGCTTGGGGAAAAGGGGGCGGGGCTCCGTCGGGGGGCGGGGTTTTGGAGGCTGCTGGAGCATTATTATTCTAGTATTTTTTGCCTTTTTTGGGGGGGGGTTTCGACTTTTGTTATTCAAGAAACGATGTATATTTTTTTTTAAAAAATCTATTATTTATATTTATAAAAAAGAAATTAAAATAGAGGCTCCCGAAAGAAGCCAAAAAAATAAAAACTTTTTTACAATAGAAAAAAATAATAATAATAAGCTGCATTAAAAAAAATCATGCATTGTCGTTTTAGCCTTTTTTTAAAAAAAAAAGGAAAAAGGGGAAAAAATCCTAATTTTTGCAGGATCTCCTAGAGTCGGGCCGTCGATAAGTTTAAATGAATGAACACAATTAGGTTATTTTATCTCATTTTAATGCTGACTTCCTTTTTTTTTTGTGTGTAATCTCGACTTTTGATTGGCTTATCGATGGATCACCCCACCCTCCTTGCTTCGAACTCTTTTAAAAAAAATCTAGGAGACTGTAAAAAATCCTTTTCTCCCTCCAAAAAAAAACAAAAAACCCCCAGCCATCGTTTGTTTGGCAATGATTTGGACTCCGCCTCCCATGGTTCCCAGCCTTCGGCTGGAGCTGATGGGAGTGGAGGCGTGAGAGCCCTTGACAGCAAGTCCGGCTAAGATCGGACGGGATTCGGGAAGGAGACTCCACAAAGAGACTTCCCAGCAAGTTAAGAAGTTCTGGATAAGTTTGGTGGGACTACAACTCCCATCACTCTGTAGGCGGGCTTTGCCTCTCTTCCTCTTTGACAGCCCCGGGGTGAGATTTTGTAGATTGGACTGGTGTTTATTGACCTCTTCCTCCCCTCTCCTGCCCGGTTTTTCTTGCAGGCACGTCATGCTTCCCAAAGACATCGCCAAGCTGGTCCCCAAAACTCATCTAATGTCCGAATCGGAGTGGCGCAACCTGGGCGTCCAACAGAGCCAGGGCTGGGTCCATTACATGATCCACGAACCAGGTAGGGCGAAACCTATCTGCCGCTTGGATCTTAAGGTTCTCAATGCAAAGTATCAAGGTCGAGCATCAATTTCAATTAGTATCCTCCTCTTCTTAATAAGGTTTAAAAAGCCCTTGGCCACCAATGGCCACCGAGTTGACTTGAATCATCCCTTAAAGAGCCAGTTTGGTCTTGTGGTTAAAACACCAGGCTAGAAAGCAGGAGACAATGAGTTCTAGTTTCGCCTTAGATGTGAAAGCCAGCTGGGTGACTTTGGGCCAATCACCAGGAGACGGTGAGTTCTAGTCCCACCTTAGGCACGAAAGCCAGCTGGGTGACTTTGGGCCAATCACCAGGAGACGGTGAGTTCTAGTCCCGCGTTAGCCATGAAAGCCGGCTGGGTGACTTTGGGCCAATCAGCAGGAGACTGGGAGTTCTAGTCCCACCTTAGGCACGAAAGCCAGCTGGGTGACTTTGGGCCAATCAGCAGGAGACTGGGAGTTCTAGTCCCACCTTAGGCACGAAAGCCAGCTGGGTGACTTTGGGCCAATCACCAGGTGACAGTGAGTTCCAGTCCCACCTTAGGCACGAAAGCCAGCTGGGTGACTTTGGGCCAATCAGCAGGAGACTGGGAGTTCTAGTTTGGCCTTAGATATGAAAGCGAGCTGGGTGACTTTGGGCCAATCACCAGGAGACGGTGAGTTCTAGTCCCACTTTAGGCCCGAAAGCCAGCTGGGTGACTTTGAGCCAATCACCAGGAGACAGTGAGTTCTAGTCCTGCTTCAGGCATGAAAGCTGGCTGGGTGACTTTGGGCCAATCACCAGGAGACTGGGAGTTCTAGTCCCGCCTTAGGCCCAAAAATTGGGTGACTTTGGAGCGGTCACCCTCAGCTGAGCCTACGTCACAGGATGGTGGTTGTTGGGGAAAACAGGGATATGTTTGCCGTCTTGATTTCTTTTAAAAAATAAAACCGGCGGGATGCAAATAAATAAAAATAAATTATTCCAAACTCGGCTTTTCCCAGCAATGACGCAATCTTGGATCGCTCCGTCATTCAAAATCTGATTATTTTCTGAATCTTTCCCCTCCACATAAAAACTGATCTGAGGGATTTGATGAACCGCTTTCCTTCTGGAGGAAAAATCCGAGTTCTCGGGATCTTTTTCAAGTGCCGTTTCTTTCCCTTTCCAGAGCCACACATCCTTCTCTTCCGAAGACCGTTGCCGAAGAAAGTCGAAAAATGACAACACATCCTCCGTCGTCTTCTGTGTTTTCGATAGAAGCACCTTTTTGGGAGAACAGTTGGGGTTCTTTTATCTCTGTCGTAAAATTCCGAGAAACATTTTCAAGATGCCGGTCCCAGAAAATACCACTCGACGTAAACAAGCAGCCAAGAAAAACTGGTTTTGCCTCCGATATTTTATCTGGCCGAAGCCATCTTCAAGAACCGATAACAACTTGACTTTTTTAAAAAATGTTTTTTTTATACTGGCTGAAAGCTTGGCCCGCCTCAGGGGCCTAAATCGTGGTGTTTTTTTTTTTAAATCCCTGGTCATGCAAAACTTTGTTCTGCTCCGTTGTTCTTAAAACGTGCCTTTCCTTTTTAATCTCATATTTCAACTTCTGCTTTAGAGCTTTTAATATGATTAACTTTTGATATGGTTGTTCTTTGGGCTGGGTTAATAAAAGGGTCACCGTTTGTCAAGGATCATTTCTCCCTTCGGGTACCCCAATTCGGTCGCGGTTTTCTACATGGCTTAATCTAATGTAACTTGGAGATTGGAATCTGTTGGTGGAAGGAGGAATGGTGTCACAGATTAACTGAAAATTAGGAGAAAAATAACAGAACGGTCGATGTAGCTACACTGGGTTCAAACAACAAATTTGAAGGCCACTGGCGTGAAGGATTAAAATTCAACCAGGTTGACTCCCAAGGAAAGCCAGTCAGGACTTTAAACTTTGATCCTTGATCTCTTTTTAAGAAAAAAATCAATAAAAATTGGCAATATTTAAGCTTTGGGTTCAATGGACAAATGCAGCAACTTTGTGTAGTTACATCCATGTTGTAACCCGATTTATGAGTCAGTATATAACCTATTGTACCAAGAAATATTATATATATATTCTTGTTTTCCTTGTGCTTATTTCTGTTTTTAAGTTTTCTTTCAGAGCCTTTATTTTATTTTATTTTTTTTAATCTTTATTGATGGAACTGCTTTCTGCGTTACTTGCATTACGCTGGAACACATTTTCCTAAAAGATTGTTTTAACTGCAGTTTAATTGTGTTGTGTGTTTATTATGTTACCTGGGGGTAGGGATGGTTTTAAAAGCAAGGTGTGTAAAGAGCTGAACTCGCACGAGTAACCTAAAGCTTAATTAATTGTTTGATTTTCTTTTGACCGACCGATCCGAAGATTCCTTTCCTCTCCTGATCTGATCCGAATAAAGATTGTTTATACGGGATTTGGGTCCGTTTATTTTGGCTGATCGATCCGGTGCTTTCGAAAGCGATCCGTAAGGGGGGGAATCTAGGCTACTTTTCCAATCCTTGGACTCCGTGTAGTGTAAATAATGTAGGGTTGTGTGTAATAACGTTGGGGTGTTTGTGTAAAGCCTCACATGTGCAATCCAGGGAAAAAGATCAGCCTCCTTGGCAGATTTAAAATTTTTAAAAATAGCGGAGCATAAAAGGAAAGATGGCTGGAGAGGGAAGAGGAGTTTTTTCATTCCCTACCATTCCCTTCTTTTCATCCATTTGCTTCCTTCCCTTCCATCTTTTCCTTCCCTTTCTTCCCTTTCCTTCCTTTCCCTTGCCGTCTTCATCCATTTACTTCCTTCCCTTTTCCCTTCCCTTCATCCATTTACTCCCATCTTTCCTTTTCTTCCTTTCCCTTCCCTTCATCCGTTTACTTCCATCTTTCCCTTCCATTTCTTCCCTTTTCCCTTCCCCTCATCCATTTACTCCCATCTTTCCTTTTCTTCCTTTTCCTTCCCTTCATCCGTTTACTTCCATCTTTCCCTTCCATTTCTTCCCTTTTCCCTTCCCCTCATCCATTTACTCCCATCTTTCCTTTTCCTTCCCTTCATCCGTTTACTTCCTTCCCTTTTCTTTCTCTTCCTTTACTTCCTTCCCTTCATCCATTTATTTACTTCCTTCCATCTTTCCCTTCCATTCTTCCCTTTTTTTCCCTTTCCTTCATTTATTCCCTTCCATCTTTCCTTCCTTTCCCTTCCCCATCCATTTACTTCCTTCCTTTCCTTTCCTTCCTCCCCTTCATCCATTTACTTCCTTCCTTCCATCTTTCCCTTCCATTTACTCCCATCGTTCCCTTCCTTTCCTTCCTTTCCTTTCCTTTCTTCATCCATTTACTTCTTTCCCATGCCTTTCTTTTCTTACTAGCCAAGTGGGATTGGACGCCCCAAGGATTTCTCTCTGCCAAGCCAGCTTTAAGCAGAAATGACAGTTTCCAACATTGCACATAATCCAGAAAGTGGGTGGCTTGAGTCACTCAGCCAAATGTCACGAGGATGCAATATATATATATTACCCAATATTATATATTATATTTTATATATATATAAAATATAATGTATAATATTATATTATATATTATTTTATTTTATATATTATTTTATTTTATTTTATATATAATATAATATTTTATATATATTAAAAAAAAAAAAACCCAAAGAACCTTTTGCAAATAACTCCTTTATACAAGGCAGGGCCAGGAGGCATGATGGGAAATGTAGTTTCCCGGGGCCTAGAGCGTCGCTCTCTTTGCAACGCCGCCCGCTCCTGTTGGCCAATCCGCGTTTCTTCCGCTCCCCGCTCGACCAATAGCAAGCGAGGCAGGCGGGGCTGGTAAGAAGCAGCAGCCAATGCGCGGGCGGTAGGCGGAGCTCCCGGGCAGTTGCTTGAACAAGGCTTGGGTAAGTCGGGGGTGCGTGGGAATTCCCCGGGTCTTGCTTGAAATGGTATCTCCCACCTTGTCGGTTTGGGGGAAAAAGGGGGCTCCTGAGCATGGGCAGAGTGTCAAAGACCCAAGGAAGTGAAAGCAGCTCTCTTTTAGGGTTGCTTAAAGCCTTAAACTATTATAGGATGAATCATGGTCTTGGGAAATAGTCCCTGGATGGCTCAATCCTTGTTTTAATGTCTCAGTGTAGCTGGAATAGATAAATAAATGCGGATTTATTCCTGAAAAGGGTGCAAATTAATCCACAATTTAGGAAGCTGATTTGAATGGATTCATTCAATCAATGAAAGGGATGGAAGCCAGTCAATTTAATTCCATTTTAAGGTGCCTGCATCTACGACGCGTTAGATACCTTCGTTAGTAACAGGAACAGAGTTGGAAGGGGGGACCTTGGAGGTCATCTAGTCCAACCCCCTGCTCGCGCACGAGAACCGTACTAGGGGTTTCGAACCGCCGAACTGCCGACCTTTCCGATCGACAAGCTCGGCGGTCTTAGCCACCGAATCGGTCGGTACTTCCAAAGCGAGGAAAATAATCCTAAATAAAGTAGTATCAACCAGCCAGAACAAACCTGTGAGGTCCTTGGTGATTTTCTTGCAGACGTTTTATGACCAAACTAGGTAACGGCATCAAGGGTAGACTGGAGGTGGGTTTTATGAAAAGGAGGAGGAGGAGGAGGAAAACACATGAAGTCCATGGTACTCTCTGAAGCTTGTTTTCTTGCAGACGTTTCCTGACCCAACTAGGTAACATCTTCAGTCTCATACAGAGGAAACAACACTCCTTTCTAACTGATAATATTACCTAGCTAGGTCAGGAAACATCTGCAAGGAAACCGCCGAACTCAGAGAGCACCGAAGGTCCCAAATTTCAACCCCGAGCTACAAATACTCTCCTTTATTTAAAGTAATAATAATCCTACAAGAATTTTTTTTTTTAAAAAAAAAATACCTGCAATCATAGGACTCGTCAGAGACGTATTAATTTCCGAAGGGGTTTTGCAGGTAACGCAGCTTCAGAAACTCCTCCGAAGTGACATTTCGAACTGGCAGCTTTCAAGGGACGGTCGCTCCTGCGCTGGGAACTTTGGCTCTGCAGGAACGTTGTGCACGCCGGAGAGCCCAGGCGGTGTCTGCAAACCATGACTGAGGTGGATGGGGAGACGCCGAAAGACAGAGGGGGCCGCCCCCAATCTGCAGCCGTGACCGCTGGCATCATCGTCATCGGCGACGAGATCTTAAAGGTAGGTGATCCTTCGCGCCTCGGCGTACGCTTTGGGGAAATTGAGGCAGCTTCGATTGGAGAATTAATCTATTTTTTTTCCCCCCAATAAATTCAACCTGGCGATATTCAGAGTCATTCATTTCCTCCATTTATATCTTGCTTTTTGCATTAACGTTTTTCTTCTATATTTATTCATATTTTTGCATTTTGCAGTTCGATCCTAGGTAGAGATTTCTCTGTCTCTGGGCACACTGAGAATATATCTGCTGAACAAGATGTCAGCGCTTCAACGCTGGCATAGAGAGAGAGAGAGAGAGAGAGATAAGCTCTGAACTTTTGCCTGCTAAATCCCTTTGAAGTCGGGTTGTCGTGGAAATGAAGAGGGGGGGAACATTCCTGGGAAATGACGAGAAAAAGAAGTCTGAAGAATGACTTGGAAGGCAGCCAATGAGAAGCAGAGATTTGGGGATCGGAAAGGGAGGGATTGGGGGGCAAAAGGTCAGTCTTGTCCGCATCGAGTCATGATCCGGTGGCTGTGCTCAATTAAAGAAAAGATTTCCGTAAAGATTGGCAGTGTTGGAAATTCATTTATTTTGAGATAGCATCGAAGTCTGACACAAAACTCTTCATTGGCGACAGGAAAAGCATCCGGCCATTTTTGCTTGCTCCATTCAGTTGCTCAGATTCCACCCCGCAAGGGATTATGGAGTCGTTAACTGATGATGATGATCTTCGACTAAAGATTATCCTTTTAATAATATCTCTCCTTTTTTGCCTTTTTTCAGGGATTCACGCAAGATACCAATTCTTTTTTCATGTGCCGGAAACTCCGCTCGCTGGGGGTGAAGGTAGCCAAGATCTCCGTCATGCCCGACGAGGTGGAGGCCATAGCCACCGAGGTGAAGTCTTTCGCAGATAGGTTCACCTACGTCTTGACGTCAGGCGGCATCGGTCCCACGCACGATGACGTCACCTTTGAAGCGGTCGCAAAAGCCTTCGGGGAGAAAATCCGACCCCATCCCGAGATGGTGAAACTCGTCCAGAAATTTTTCGGCCACCAATCCAAGCCCGAAAGCCCTAAAATGAAGCTGGCTTGCATCCCCGAATCGTCTCTTCTCAATTACGGGGTGGACGACAAGACGGGACGTACCTTCCCGTATCCCCTGATCAGCGTCCGGAACGTCTACATTTTCCCCGGGATCCCCTCGTTGATGAAACGGGCCCTGGATGGTCTCGAATATCTTTTCCGAAACGAGAAGACTCAGTTTTACACCCGGGAGATCTACGTAAACGTTGAAGAAACTCGGATCGCTTCGGTGCTTAACGAAGCGAACGCCAAATTCTGGCCTCGCACCAACCTGGGCTCGTACCCGGATTGGGTCAGCAACTACCACCGAGTGAAGCTGATCCTGGACTCGGACTCGGAGACGGATCTGGACGAGATGCACGCTTACCTGATGGAGAACTTACCCCAAGGGGTGGTGGTGCCTTTGATAGCCGATCCCGTCTCCCGGGCCGCTACGGATGTCTACGGATTGGCTGAGTCCGGTAGGTAGCCTCGTCCGCCGTATGGATTATCTCGAGTCTGATAAGTTACCCTATCCGCCCATATGGATGTTGTTGTTTTTTTAAACGGGAGGACCAGTCAACTAGAGTTGGTATCTAACTACAAGTCCCATTCCTCAGTACATCTATGCTAGAAGATACAGATGGTCCTTGACTTACGACATTTCGTTTAGCAAGCATGCAAAGTTATGACAGCGCCGAAGAAAGTGATTTACAGCCCGTCCTTCCAATTACAATCATCACAGCATCCCTGAAGTCATGTGATGGCGATCCAGTGTTTAGCAACTGTCTCCCACTATCCCTATCCCTATCCCTATGCGCAGAAGGGAAATATATCTATCTATCTATCTATCTATCTATCTATCTATCTATCTATCTATCTATCATCTCTCTCTCTCTCCCTCTCTCTCTCTCTCATCTATCTATCTGTCTCTATCATCTCTCTCTCTCATCTCTCTCTAATCTCTCTATATCTATCTCTCTATATATTTATCTCTAATCTATCTCTCTCTAATCTCTCTCCATCTCTATTTATATCTATCTCTAATCTACCTATCTATATCTCACTCTATCTCTCTATATCTCTATCTCTCTCCAATCTATCTCTATTTATATCTCTCTAATTATCTATCTCTATCTATCTCTAATCTATATCTATCTCTAATCTATCTCTAATCTATATATCTCTATATCTATCTATCTCTATCTTTAATCTATATCTATCTCACTCTAATCTCTCTCTCTCTATTTCTAATTATATCTACCTATCTATCTCTAATTTATATCTATCTCTAATCTATATCTCTAATCTCTCTATCTCTCTCTAATCTCTCTCCATCTCTATTTATATCTCTCTAATCTACCTATCTATATCTCACTATCTCTATATCTCTATCTCTCTCCAATCTATCTCTATTTATATCTATCTCTAATTATCTATATCTATCTATCTCTAATCTATATCTGTCTCTATCTCTAATCTATATATCTCTCTAATCTATATCTCTATCTTTAATCTATATCTATCTCACTCTAATCTATCTCTATCTATCTCTCTATCTATCTCTAATTATCTATATCTATCTCTAGCTTTAATCTATATCTCTATCTTTAATCTATATCTATCTCACTCTAATCTCTCTCTCTATTTCTAATTATATCTACCTATCTATCTCTAATTTATATCTATCTATCTCTAATCTATCTCTAATTTATATCTATCTATCTCTAATCTATATCTATATATCTAATCTATCTATAATATATCTCTATCTATCTATCTATCTATCTATCTATCTATCTATCTAAGCAAAGTCTACAAGAAAGGCAACAGTCACGTGATGTCTCGTTTAATGGCTGCGGTGATTCATTTATCGACCATGGCAAAAAAAAAAAAAGTAGTTGTGAAATCGGGCGTGGCCACGTTTAACAGCTCATTTAAACGCTTCACCGCTTAAAAGACAGGTTTTCCAGTCTCCATGGCGGTCATAAGTCGAGGACTGTTTGTATAGATCAGCTACCCAAGAGGCCCCTGGATTTCCAGCCTTGTCAGTCACGATTTTGCTCACCATACCTCCTTTTCCTCCTAACCTGCAGGTTCTCCTCTTGGCCAGAAGGTGGCAGCGTCGCTCAGGACCATCGAGGAAAGCTTGGATAATTACAGCGTCTCCAAAATTTGCGTTGGGTTTAACGGCGGGAAGGACTGCACCGCCTTGTTACACCTTTCTTACGCCGCCGTGCAGAGGTGCCTCGTTTTCGACACCGCTTTGGCAACCTCACACAGTGTTACAAAACCAGCCTCTCACATAGTCGCACTTAAAAAAAAATTTTTTTTTTTAATTTTGCTACTTTTTAAAAAGGAGATGCATTGTTTCTAGTCCTCATTGTTGACTTCCAGGCCTCTATTCCCTTGCCAAGCTCCCAAGTTCAGTCTTTTGCTTGGAGAGCTTAATCCAGGTCGTTAAAAGTGTCGGCACAGGTAGTCCTCGATTTACGACCATTCGTTTAGTGACCGAAGTTACGACGGCACTGAACAAACAATGAGATTTACGACCGTTTCTCACACTTGGTAAGGTGGTAAGATGAGGCAAAACTCGCTTCACAAATGTCTCATTCGGCAACAGAAATTTTGGGGCTCAATTGCGGTTGTAAGTCCGGGGACTGCCTGTATTCGGCCTGCCTTCTCTACCCAATTTGGTGTGTAAACCTGGTGGATTAACGTCCCCCAACACCTGGGGATGATGGGTGTTGTTATCCACCTTTAGCGATAGGAGAACCTACAGCTGGCCCAGGTTACAACTCTCATCCCGATGCTCAAAGCTACAGTCCTCAACTTATGACAATTCATTTAGCGACCGTCCAAATGAGTTGTCCGGGATTAGAGGCACCTTGAAAAGCCAAGCTATCTCAAGAGAGAGGCTATTGCTCATTTTTCCTTTTTTTAAAACCATTTTTCGCTTCTCGGCAGGCGATATCCAGAGAAGTTGGAACAGCTGCAAGCTCTGTACATCCGTACGGTTCTTCCTTTCCCGGAGATGGAAGAATTTATTCAAGTTACAGCTCAGAGGTAGGCACCAACCCTTCCTTTTGGTGATGCCACATCAGGGAAAGTCTTCTGCCGCCTTGATTTTCATCCCAAAGCCAGCTGGGTTGGAAAAATCAATGCAAAATTTGATTTGTGCCAGCCACTTTCTCCTAGCCCTAAAAAAGAAGCAATGGCAAAAGCCCTTCTTGGGGAAAAATAAATAAATAAAACGACTGGGACTCATTCAAGAATCGGACGCAATTTTTTAAATATATATATATATATATGGTCCATTCATCCCACCTGTCAACAAGCCCAGTGTGGGGGAGCGGATTCGAAACACGGATTCGTGCAGAATTTGAGGATTTCCCTTTTTAATCTTCCCACGTTTTTTCCGGCAGGTACAAGCTTCACATTCGTGTGGTCCATGGGAACATCAAAGAAGCTCTGGGGATCCTGAAGGGTCAGCAGCCGGATGTGGAGGCCGTGTTGATGGGCACCCGCCGGACAGACCCCTACTCCTGCTCCTTGAAGCCCTTCTGCATGACGGACGCAGAATGGCCGCAGTACATGCGGGTCAACCCTCTGCTGGTGAGCCCTGCTTTGACGGCTCTTTTAATAGACTTTAAAAAAAAAAATCCATTAAAATTTGCTAGTTTAATTTTCAATTTGAATAGGCGCTTTTCATTTTCGTTTCACTTTTCAAAAACCAAATATTGCAGGCGGTCCTCATCGGAGCCCGCTAATTCCCTGACTGTCTCGCCGCGACGTCAAACCGGAAGGCATGAGTCGACGGCGGATTGTACGACCGTGTTTGCCACGGTTGGGTTAGCGAATCGCAGGGTTGTTAAATGAATCCAATCCCCCCCCGCCCCGTGGACTTGACTTGTTTTGAAGCTGACTGGGAAGGGCTCAAAAGGGGAATCGCGTGACACACACACACACACACCGCCGAGATGCTGCGACAGTCATAAATACGAGCCGGTTGCCCAGTGCTTGCATTTGCTGCGAAGGTTGTAAGAGCGAGAGGTGTCAAATATCCCTTAATTCTCTCTCTTTTTTTTCTCCCCTTTCTTGATTGGTGCCTAGGACTGGACTTACCACGATATATGGAGTTTCCTTCGCAGCCTTTATATCCCTTACTGCATTCTGTACGACAAGGGGTGAGTGCGCTAATGTCTTGAATTTTTATCTAATTCAGGAGGGAAAAAATGTCTTTACAGGTGTATTTGCAGTAGGACAGTGATGGCTAACCTTTTTGCCATCGCGTGCCAGGAGCGGGGGAGAGCAGGGAGAGGTCGCGCACACATGTGCCCACACCCATAATCCATAATTCTATGCGTACACTAGAAGTTGGCAAACGGGCCGTTTCTGAACCTCCTGGGGGATGGGGAAGGCTGTTTTTGCCCTCCCCAGACTCCTAGAAAGGCTCTGGGGACAGCAAAAAACGGGCCTTCCGATCCCACCGGAAGTTGGCAAATGGGCCGTTTTCGGCCTCTGGAGGGCCTCTGTGGGGAGGGTGTGTGTGAGGAAGGCTGTTTCGCCCTCCCCAGACTCCTAGAAAGGCTCTGGAGCCTGGGGACAGCAAAAAACCGGCCTTCCGATCCCACCGGAAGTTGGTAAAGGGGCCGTTTTTGGCTTCTGGAGAGCCTTCTGGGGAGTGGGGAAGGCTGTTTTTTGCCCTCCCCAGACTCCTAGAAAGGCTCTGGAGCCTGGGGACAGCAAAAAATGAGCCTTCCCCACCCCCCCCGAGGCCCTCTGGAGGCAGGAAACAGCCTGTTTCCCTACTTCTGGTGGGCCCAGGAGGCCTGAAAATCAGATGCGTGCGCCAGAGCTGAGCTCACATGCCCACTGATATGGCTACGCATGCAACCTGTGGCACACGTGCCATAGGTTCACCATCACGGCACTAGGAAATATTCCAGGAAGCTTTTAAAAGGCCAGACAGATTTAAAATTTGAGGGTAGGAGGGAGAAGAGAGAGAGAGAGAGAGAGAAGTGATTTAGGACTCTGTAATCCCTTCCGGGGTAGAGCCTGACTGGAGCTGAGTGTTTTACTGGCCGGATGCCTTTCCTGTTGCCAGGGCGGAGTTTTGTTCAGCAGATAATATTCTCATCGTGCCCAGAGAGAGAAATATCTGCCTCTAACCTAGGATCGAACTCACAGCCGCCGGATTGTGAGGCCAGAGCTCCACCTCTAAGCCACCGCACCACTCTCAGCATTTCTATGACGGCGGGTTTAAAATTCACACGCTTGGCAACTGACTCATATTTATGACGGGCGCAGTTTCCGGGCTCACGCGATCCCCTTTTGCGACCTTCTGACAGGCCAGAAGCTGGATTCGCTTAACAACCGTCTTCCTTCCTTAACACCCGCAGCAACTCCCTTAACAACGGTGGCAAGGAAGGCCGTAAAATGAGGCAAAACTCGCTTTGGCGACTATCTCGCTTAGCGATGGAAATTTGGGGCTCAATGTTGGCCATAAGTCGAGGACCGCTTGTACTGTATATCATGAGGTTGATTAGCCCTGGATTGAAAATGTGAGGGGATGTTTGTTTGTTTGTTTGTTTTCATGCTGGCTTCACGTATTCGGCAGTTACACCTCGCTGGGTAGCATGACCAACACGCGAAAAAACCAAGCTTTGCGTTACACAAACGCACAAGGCCAGGAGTCCTACCGGCCGGCTTACGAGTTGGAAGACGAAAAAGAAGAACGCATCTCTCGCCATTGAAGATCGCGCCTCTAGCCGGCAATGCTGGTTTAAGCAAGACCCCGGAGGGGACGAAGTAACTTTTCAAAGAAGGTTTTATCAAGTGTCATAAAATGGAATGCACGGATGAGAGCCATCCTTGGATTGGTTTATCCCAGGGATCTGCAACCTTAAATATTCAAAGAGCCATTTGGACCCGTTTCACCACAGAAAAGAAAACACCGGAAGTCACAAAAACCCTTCCCGTACCTGACTATTTCTTGATCGGCCACAAAACTAGCATATGTAGTTGAATTAAACGTTCTGTTTTCTTCTGAAACTTTTCTTTTCTTGGATTTATCCATGGTTGGCCTACCAGGGGTTGAAAAGCTCAATAAATCGTGTGCCGGCGGGTGTCACACATTGGCGGTTTTGACGCATATTTTGAGTGACAGGGAGCCGCAGCAGAGGGGTGAAAGAGCCACATGCGGCTCCAGAGCTGCAGGTTGCTGACTCCTGATCTAGTTAGTCCTGTTGGCATCTTTCGAACTGATCTTACGCCACAAATAAACCGTGTTTCTGATATTCTCCGTTTTCTGTATTGGAATAAAAAAATAGGGTTGTTTTTTTTTTCCCCTCCAATTCTCACCGGCCTTCCCTTGTCCTCATTTTAATATGATTGAAGCAAGTCAAAAGGATGATGATGATGATGATGATGATTATTATTATTATTATTATTATTATTATTATTATTATAAACAAAATTACGTAGGGGAATAAAATTATGTAACCAGTGGTTTTTACTAAACCTACAGCTGTTCTCGGAACCAAAAAAGGATGATCTGAATTCTTAGCCGGAGCTGTTTTTCCTCATCATCCTTGGCAATTTTTCAGCGGGCTGTGGACTTCCAACTCCCAGAATTCAAACACCTCCCCCCCCCGCCTCCCAATCCACCCCAGCCGAGGGAGATATGGAAGCAGAGAGAGCCTCCCTGTCCAAGAGCAGTCTACCTGGGTCAGGAAGGGCAGGCGATCTCAGGCGCCCCGCAAGGGAGGCCGGCTCGCGGCTGTTGGAAACAGGATGGCTGGGTTTCCTTTTGAGCTTCTCGGTTCACTCTCTCTCTCTCTCCCCCCACCCTCCTCCCCAAGCCCCCCCCTCCATCCCGGCCCCATGGCAAAGCCGCTTCCCCATTCCTGACTCCGGCGTCCCGGCTCCTCTTGTCTCGGTTTTTTCTTGTTTTTTTCTTTTTTGCAAGCAGTTTCCTGCTTCTCTTGATAAGATCCTGTCCGCCTCCATCCAAGCGCAGCTCGACTGGGGCCGGCGCCAGGGGTCACCCCGTGGCCAGCACTCCCCACTCCCACCCCCGGCTGCTCAGAACCGAGCCAGGCTGGGGAGTCCCTCCCCTCCTGCTGCCCCCCAAAGCCAGCTTTTCTGTTTTTTTGGAGAGCTGGGGCGCAGAGCGCACGCAGAGGGGAAGGGCAATTCATTCCCTTCGAGATGCTGGTTTTGGCAAGGGGGGGGTTCCCACTTCCCTCCCCTCCTACCCCCCCCCCAAGAGCCAGCTTTCTCCGAGGCGGGGCGGGGCGGGGGGCTCAGATCAGATCTGGGTGGGTGGCACTCCTTTTTGGATGCTCCGGGGCGCGCCGTGCGTTTTGGAGAGCTAGGGCGCAGAGCGCACTCAGGAGAAGGGCAATTTGAGATGCTGGCTTTGGGCAAAGTTGGGGTGGGGTGGGGTGGGGACTCCGGCTTCCCTCCCCTCCTGCCCCCAAGAGCCAGCTTTCTCCGGGTGGGGTGGGGGGAAAGGGGGTGTTCAGATCAGAGCTGGATGGGTGGCACTCCGGGCGCGCGTTTTGGAGAGAGCTAAGGGCGCAACGCAGGGGAAGGGCAATTCTCTTTGAGATGCTGGCTTTGGCAATGGGGAGGGAGGGAGGGGGGGGCGCTGATTTTGCTAGCAGGACGTGGAGGCGGCGGCGGCGGCGGGGTGGGGAAGCGACCTCCCCAGCCTTGCCTTGCTGGCGCCAAGCGCCGCTGGCTCGGTCCTGGGATCCAGAGCCGCGCGGCGCCAGCGCAATCTCTCGTATCTCTTGGGGGAAGTTGGAAGAGGAAGCCACGAAGATAGCGCGGGGGTCGCAACGCCCTGGCTTCTTTAAAGGGGACAGCCTTGCTGATCTTTTGAAAGCCCACCCCCTCCCCTCTCTTTTCCCCTTTTGGCAGGAGAGCCCCCCCCCCCTCCCTAGCTTAGAAGACCCCCACGTTTAGGATGGAAGGGGAAAAAAATAAAAACCTTGCAAACTTGATTGGATGACTTTCTCCCTATAAAAAAAAAGGGGGGGGAACCGTGGCAGGTGCTGCTGCCCCCCCCACACACCCAGGGCCTTTGGTTCTACTCTGGTCAAAGCAGAATCAGGGGACCTTGAGGACTAGAAACCTGGCTTGGCTGGTGGAAAAGTTCCCGGAGTCCAAGGAGAGCTAGGAAAGTTGGAAAGGTGTGGAATTATCTATAATCAGAGGAGACGGGGTGTATCTCTAGGGCTGCCTAATGGGGTGCACGGGCTTTGATTCTTCCCCTACCTGGGGGGGGGCTTTCAGAGGGGCAAAGTGAGAACAAACCAGGATAAAGAGAAAAAGTTGGCTTGCTCTCAGCCCGGAAACATAGATTGCTTGCTTGTTCCTTTGAGAACTCGTAGTGACTTGCTGCGGCTAACTTAAAGTCAGGAACAGTAACAGAATTGGAAGGGACTTTGGAGGTCATCTAGTCCAACCCCCTGCTCACGCAGGAGGCCGGTAACTAGGGATTCGAACCGCCGAACCTTTCTGATCGACAAGCTTGGTGTCTTAGCCACTGAGCCACAAGTGAACTTCACTCCTGTGCCCCAGAATTTAAACATTGGGGGTCACGGGGGAGGGGAGGAGAGGGGGGAAGCTTAAGGGGAGGAACCAAGTTTCTTTGTTGCTGTAAATCCAGAACTGGGGGTTCCTTCCATCCAGCCCTGATATCAGTGGCTGGATTTGAACCCAGCACAAGGAGATTGCAACATCTTTACTTTACTTTTATTTGATTTGTATACCGCCCTACTCCCGAAGGACTACAGCCAACAATAAAATACATATATACAAAATTTAAAAAGCAGAAATAAAATCGAATTAAATAGTTTGGCCCAGACAAATTAAAACCCCCATCAATTTAAAACAAATTTAAACTTTGAGTATTAAAAATATTAAAATGATTAAAACTGTTTAAAAAGAGGGAGAAAGTTAGGCCAGGTGGAATAAAAAGGTCTTTAGATCAAAGCTGGGGGTGCAGAGGGAAGGGGACCCCAGCATTGCCCCCTTGGCAGACCTCCCCCCTTCCACCGCTAACTGCTCCACTCCTTCAAACCAAGGAATTGGGATCCAGTTCGCCACATCTGGCCGCAAAACGGGGAGAAAAACCCCCCTTTGTTTTGGGGGGGGCTGCCGAGCCCCGAATCGGCCTCATTGCTGCCCTTCAACCCAAACTGACCAACCCAAGATTCCCCCCCCCAGGCAAACTGTGGTTACTCCAAGCAGCCCCCTCCCCGTTTCCTCTCCCTCCCCCAGAGGCCGGGTTAGGGAAGGAGTAGGAGGGAACAGCCAGCAAAGAAAAGATTTGGGGCAGGAAATCCGTAGGTTAAGAGCCCTTCAGCTGTCGGGCAGCAGCATCCAGAGGAGACCGTCCAGCCTTCCCCTCTTTTACGCAGTGAGTGATTTTTTGGGCGGTGGGCTCAAACCCAGGCAGCCCTTTCATTCTAACTTTGCAAAGAGGGGGTGGGTGGGCTTACGATTTGGAGGGGAGGTGTCCTGGAGGCGGTAGAATTCAGGCATCCTTTCCAAAGATGCTCCTTAAGCACTGGGAGTTTCTGCGTTCACACATATCTGGGCTGGATTAGGGGATGGGGACGAGGGAGGGTTCTGGCAGTCCCTGTAACAGGTAGTCCTCGACTTATAACGGCGACTGACGGTACGGCAAGCACTATTTTCCAAAAGTACCTTTGAAGGCCGGACAAGGAACAAGGGATGGAAACTGATCCAGGAGAAATTCAACCTGTTGTGTTTGTGTATCTATATTTTTCTTGGCTGTACACCGCCTTGAGTCCTACGGGAGAAAGGCGGTATAGAAATATAATAAATAAATAAATAAATAAATAAATAAATAAATAAATAAATAAATAAATAAATAAATAAATAAATCTGGAAATAAGGAGAAATTTTCTGGCACAGTGAGAATAACCCAACCATGGAACCAGAAATTGCCTTCATCCCTGGATGCCTTCATCCCTGGAAGCTTTTCAAGAAGAGATTGGACTGCCATCGGTCAGAAATGGGGTAGGGTCTCCTTGCTTGGGCGAGGGGTTGGACTAGATGACCTCCAAGGTCCCTTCCGTGATTCTTATATTCAATGGGACAGAAGTTGCCTTCGGAAGTTGTGGGAGCTTCATCCCTGGAGGCTTTTCAAGAAGAGACTGGGCTGCCATCGGTCAGAAATGGGGTAGGGTCTCCTTGCTCAGGTGGGGGGGGTTATTTATTTATTTATTTATTTATTTATTAGTCATATTTCTATGCTGCCCGCTCTCGGGTGAGGGGTTGGACTAGATGACTTCCAAGATCCCTTCCGCTATTCTGTTATTCTATGGCTCTTAACTTGCAAAGAGGGGGTGGGGGGGTGGTCTTAAGATTTAGAGGGGAGGTATCCTGGAGCTGCACCTTAAAAATTGGACCTGGGTGTTTCTGCATTCACACACATATCTGGGCTGGATAGAGGATGCATTGGGGTCGTGTTTTCACCAGGTTGTGAGAAGGGGGGGGGCGCTGTTGTTCGGGTTAGCTCCGGGATTCGGGGGGTGCTCATTTTAGCAAGTGTGAGGGTCTCTCTTTGGGGAGGGGGTGTGTGACAGCCTCCACTTTTTTTCTTTTTTTTTTTAATTTGATTTATATGCCGCCCTTCTCCGGAGACTCAGGGCGGTTTACAATGCGTTAAGCAATAGCCTTCATCCTTTTGTATATTTATACAAAGTCAGCTTATTGCCCCCCTCAATTTACCCACCTTAGAAAGGATGGAAGGCTGAGTCAACCTTGAGCCTGGCGAGATTCGAACCTGCAGTAATTGCGGGCAGCTGGTCTTAATAACAGGGTGCTTTAGACCACTGTACTACCAAGGCTCTTTCCACTCTTTTGCACGGATTTGTGGCAAAGGGAGCCGAGTCCCATCCTAAGAGAATAATAATAATAATAATAATAATAATAATAATAATAATAATAATAATAATTTTATTTCTATACCGCCCTTCTCCCGAAGGACTCAGGGCGGTGTACAGCCAATTTAAAAACGCAAGACACAACAATGATTAAAAATGAAAATCATTAAATAGATTGAGAGAAGGAGTTTGATAGCGTGACTCCTGTGAAGTCCCACAATTGCGTTTTATTTTTGGCATTATTTATATTTTGCCTTCCCTTCCTGGAACAAAAGGATGGAGGCTTAACGTTTCCTCCTCTGTTTTTTTTCCCCCCATCACTAGTTGTAACAACAACAACAACATCCCTGTGAGTTAGGCCGGGCAGAGAAAGGGAGGGAACTTAAGAGGACATTTAGACCAGCAATGTTATTCTATATTCCCATGGAGCAGAAGTTGCCTTCAGAAGTTGCGGGGAACTTCATCCCTGGAAACTTTCAGAGACCGGACTGCCATCGGTCAACAATGGTGTCGTGTCTCCTGCTTGGGCAGTGGTGGGGGGTCAGGCTAAATGACCTCCAAGGTGCCTTCCCGACTCTTGTTAACCTGTTTTATGTTCTCTTCCCCTCCACTTGAGCCTCATGTTCCGGTCTCGGAGAGCCAGCTTGGTGCAACGGCTTTGGAGATTGCGCTGCCTGACGCCCGGCCTGGAGGACAACCACGGGGTTCTGAAACCCGTGGCCCACGCGCTCTTCAAGAAGCTGAAGGACAAGGAACTGGAGCTCTTGCTGCAGGCGGTGGAGAGCCAGGGGGCCGGAGAATCGGGCTGCGTTTGGGTCGAGCCCCGCGGGGTCAAGCCAGGCCCGTCGGCTTCGCTCCTGCTTTGCCGTCTCTACCGGTGGCCGGACCTCCGCCAGCCCCACGAGCTGAAGCGCTTGTGCTTCTGCAAGAACGCCGGAGGCGAGGGGGCTGCTGTCCACTGCTGCAACCCGCATCACCTTAGCCGTCTCGCTCTCCCCGGTGGGTATGGGGGTGCAAGGAGAGGGAGGGAGGGAGGGAGGGATGCACCCCACGGTGCAAAGGAAGCCAGAGGGGCGGGCAGGCAGAGCGTTGCTCGAAATGGTGCACAGCTCCGCCTCAGAATAAGACCCAGAGGTGGGGATTGGGTCTCTCCCTAGAGGCCTCGTGATGCGACCCCCGTGGGAACGGGCCATTTGGTGGTTAGGGTGTTTTTTGTTTTTTTTTAAATTGATTGATTTAGTGAATGGCATCTACAGAGGCCGTGAAATCGTTGCTGTACGAATTTAGTTTAAATAAAAGATCAGCAAATATACCATCTATATATCTATATCTATCCATCTATCTATCATCCATCCATCTATCTATCTATCCATTCATACCCATCTATTCTTATCTATCTATCCATTTATATCTATCTATCTATCTATCTATCTATCTATCTATCTATCTATCTATCTATCTATCTATCCATTTATATCCATTCATCTCTATC
The DNA here is from genome assembly GCF_029215685.1 of Pituophis catenifer annectens. NCBI lineage: Eukaryota > Metazoa > Chordata > Lepidosauria > Squamata > Colubridae > Pituophis > Pituophis catenifer. Next base: position 19,708,649 of record NW_027256890.1, read on the forward strand.
TATCCATCTATCATCCATCCATCTTACCTATCTCTCCATATCTATCTATATCATCTATCTATCCATTCATACCTATCTATCACCTATTTATTTATCTATCTATTCATATCTATCATCTATCTATCCATTCATATCTATCTATATCATCTATATCCATTCATACCTATCACCTATCTATCTATCTATCTATCTATCTCTATCTATCTATCTATTTATTCATATCTATCTATCTATATCTTTGTATGTTAATATCTATCTATTCATATCTATCTATCTATCTATCATCTATCTATCTATTTATCTATCCATTCATACCTATCTATCTATATCTTTGTTTGTTAATATCTATCTATCTATTCATATCTATCATCTATCTATCTATTTATCTATCTATCCATTCATACCTATCTATCTATATCTTTGTATGTGAATATTTATCTATTCATATCTATCATCTATCTATCTATTCATATCTATCTATCTATTCATATCTATTCATATCTATCTATCATCTATCTATCCATATCTATCTACCTATCTTATCTATCTATCCATTCATACCTATCTATCTATATCTTGGTATGTTAATATCTATCTATCTATCTATCTATCTATCTATCTATCTATCTATTCATATCTATTCATATCTATCTAACTATCATCTATCTATCTATTTATCTATCCATTCATACCTATCTATCTATATCTTTGTTTGTTAATATCTATCTATCTATCCATATCTATCATCTATCTATCTATTTATCTATCTATCCATTCATACCTATCTATCTATATCTTTGTATGTGAATATTTATCTATTCATATCTATCTATTCATATCTATTCATATCTATCTATCATCTATCTATCTATTCATATCTATCTATCTATCTTATCTATCTATCCATTCATACCTATCTATCTATATCTTGGTATGTTAATATCTATCTATCTATCTATCTATCTATCTATCTATCTGTCTGTCTATTCATATCTATCATTTATCTATCCTTTCATATCCATCTATCTATGTCTTTGTATGTTAATATCTATCTATCTATCCATCCCCCCCCTCTCTCTGTATGTATAATATATATATATTATATAGTCGGGAATGACTAGCATATATGTGAGAGGGGAACCTCTACCTTTACCTATATAGATATATCTACATATATCTACACTATATCTATCTATCTATCTATCTATCTATCTATCTATCTATCTATCTATCAATATAAAATATGGACAATATAATACAGGGGGTCCTCGACTTACAACAGTTAATTTAGTAACCATTCAAAGTTCCAAGGGCACTGAAAAAAGTGACGACCGTTTTTCACACTTAACAACCACCTGCCTTTCAAAACTTCTGAGGTTTTTTCCCCCCCCCCAATCTGGCCTTTCCACAGACACCCCCCCACCGCCGTATTGCAAACTCTCGCCTTTTTCTGCACCTCTGAAGGGCACCAACGTTTTAGAAAACTACTGCAAAGGATGGCAAGGTAGGTAAGGAGGACGGGAGGTGTGTGTTTGTGTGTGTGGGGGGGGGGGGTTGGCCATGCAATGGGCTTGTTTTAAGTCACAGCTGACACACAAAGGCTGCTGGAGCGATTGGCACCCTTTCCTGACGGCGAGAACAATTAACCAGTGGAACGACTTGCCACCAGAAGTTGTGGGTTCTCCATCCCTGGAGGTTTATCCAAGAAGAGATTGGGCAACTATTGGTCAGAAATGACGTAGGGTCTCCTGCTTGAGAAGGGGGCTGGACTAGAAGACCTCCAAGGTCCCTTCCGACTCTGTTATTCTGAAGGAAGGAAGGAAGGAAGGAAGGAAGGAAGGAAGGAAGGAAGGAAGAAAGAAAGAAAGAAAGAAAGAAAGAAAGAAAGAAAGAAAGAAAGAAAGAAAGAAAGAAAGAAAGAAAGAAAGAGCCTTGGTGGTGCAGCGGACTAAAGTGCTGTTAAAATAGCACTTAGCTGCCAGCTGCCTGCAATTACTGCAAGTTCGAATCTCACCAGGCTCAAGGTCGACTCAGCCTTCCATCCTTTCTAAGGTGGGTAAAATGAGGACCCGGTTTGTGGGGGCAATAAACTGATTTTGTATAAAATATATACAAAAGGATGAAGGCTATTGCTTAACGCATTGTAAGCCGCCCTGAGTCTCCGGAGAAGGACAGCATATAAATCGAACCAATAAAAGAAAGAGAGAGAGAGAGAGAGAGAGAGAGAGAGAGAGAGAAAGAAAGAAAGAAAGAAGGGAGGGAGGGAGGGAGGGAGGGAGGAAGGAAGGAAGGAAGGAAGGAAGGAAGGAGGCGGGGGTTGGACTAGAAGACTAGAAGGTCCCTTCCGACTGTGTTATTCTGAAGGAAGGAAGGAGGAAGGAAGGAAAGAAAGAAAGAGAGTGAGAGAGAGAGAGAAAGAAAGAAAGAAAGAAAGAAAGAAAGAAAGAAAGAAAGAAAGAAAGAAAGAAAGAAAGAAAGAAGCAGGCAGGAGGTTGGACTAGAAAACCTCCAAGGTCCCTTCTGACTGTTATTCTGAAGGAAGAAAGGAAGGAAAGAAAGAGTGAGAAAGAAAGACAGAAAGAAAGAAAGGAAAAAAGAGAAAAAGAGTGAGGCAGAGGGGGTTGGATAGAAGACTTATAAGGTCCCTTCTGACTGTGTTATTCGGAAGGAAGGAAGGAAAGAGAGAGAGAGAGAAAGAAAGAAAGAAAGAAAGAAAGAAAGAAAGAAAGAAAGAGGGAGGCAGAGGGGGTTGGATAGAAGACTTCCAAGGTCCCTTCTGACTGTGTTATTCTGAAGGAAGGAAGGAAGGAAAGAGAGAGAGAGAGAGAAAGAAAGAAAGAAAGAAAGAAAGAAAGAGGCAGAGGGGGTTGGATAGAAGACCTCCAAGGTCCCTTCTGATTGTGTTATTCTGAAGGAAGGAAGGAAGAAGGTAAAGAAAGAGAAAGAAAGAAAGAAAGAAAGAAAGAAAGAAAGAAAGAAAGAAAGAAAGAAAGAAAGAAAGAAAGAGAAAGAAAGGAGTTTGGACTAGAAGACCTCCCAACTCCCTTCCAACTCTCTTATTCCGCCATTATTATTATTATTATTATTATTATTATTATTATTATTATTATTATTATTATTATTATTATTATTATTATTATCCACACAGGCCCTTAGACTTGTCGATCCAAACAATTTCCACACACACACACCCATTCCCCCATCCCCGATTTTATTTTCCTATTTTCCAAAGCGGCCACTTCCTCTCCTTCCTCCTCCTCCTCCCCCTCCCCCCCTCCGCCCCCCCACCCCCCCACCTCCTTCAAAGCTGCAATGCACAAGTGGGGAAGTTAGTTTGTTTGTCTGTCTGGGCGTGCCACGTTTGGTGGATTGTCCCAAGAGAAGGAATGGGAACCCGGAAGGCCACGTTGGCTGGAGGCGAATTTCCTCCTTCCTCCTCATAGACTGCCGAACCGGACTGGACCGGATGCCTTGTTTATTTCTAGCCAGAGGAAATGGCGGCCAGAGAGAGAGAGAGACGCTAAATAGACTCTTGACGTACGAAGCAGGGTTGAACGTTGGCAACCGGCCACCTAGCCGCCTCCCAGCAGTCCCTAGGCGCCTGGTTTGTTTTCCTCCCCCAGCCGGAGACAGGGTTCCCCCCCCCCAAGGAAGTCCCGTGGCTACGTGGCGCCCCGAAACTCGGCCGCACGTCTCGAAGGGTGCCAGCCTCTCCCCAGGGACGCACGCCCAAGACGATGTCCAGTTTTGGTCACGACCGATATATATATATATATATATATATATAAAGATAGATGTTGTTGAGACTTTGGAACGAGGGCAGAGAAGAGCAGTAACAGAGTCGGAAGGGAGCTTAGAGGTCATTTAGCCCAACCCGCCTGCCCAGGAAGGAGACCCTACGCCATTGTTGACCGATGGCAGTCCAGTCTCTTCTATAAAAGCTTCCAGGGATGAAGCTCCCGCAACTTCTGAAGGCAACTTCTGCTCCGTGGGAATATAGAATAACCGAGTTGAAAAGGGACCTTGGAAATCATCTAGTCCAACCCCCCGCTACACCATTTCTGACAAATGGCAATCCAGTCTCTTCTCAAAAGCTTCCAAGGATGAACCCAAAGAAGAAGGGGGAGTCCACTTATTCCCCAAAGCATCCGAAGGCAGGAGAAGAAGCAATGGATGGAAACTAATCAAGGAGAGAAGCAACCTAGAACTAACAAGGAATTTCCTGACAGTGGAAGACAAATGGATCAGTGGGACGACTTGCCACTAGAAATTGTGGGTGATCCATCACTGGGGTTTTTTAAATGGACAGCCATTTGTCTGGGATGGAATAGGGTTTCCTGCTCGAGCAGCGGGTTGGAATAGAAGACCTCTAAGGTCCCTTCCAACTCCCTTATTCTATAAACCCTGATCAATGAATCAACGGAACAACTTTTCTCCAGAAAATGTGGCTTGCTTCTCCATCACCGGAGATTTTTAAGAAGAGAACTGGACAAACCACTCGTCTGGAATGGTATAAGGTTTCCTGCCTGAGCAGGGGGTTGGACTGGATGACCTCCAAGGTCCTTTAAAGGTTAAATCAATTGTCCCACTAAGTTGCAAATGGTTGCAAAACACAAGTCCCCTTTTTTTTTTTTCAGCGCCGTCGCCAAACTCTCGTAAATCAAGGACTATTTACAGATTAACAGAGTTGGAAGGGACCTTGGGGGTCATTTAGTCCACCCCACTGCCCAAACAGGAGACCCTACCTACACCAATTCTGACAAATGGCGGTCCAATCTCTTCTTGAAAGTCTCAAGCGACGAAGCTTGATTTTGTAACCCCTTTCTCTCCCGCAGATACCACCCTCTCCCGCTGTTCCCTGAGAGACGGCTACTGGTGCAAACTGGCTTACTGGGAGTATCGCCTCCGGGTGGGGAGGCTCTACCCGGTCCACGAAGATTACGTCTGCGTTTTCTCCAACCTCCCCAACGGCAACGGGCTCTGCCTGGGCCAGCTGGCATCCCGAAACCGCAGCCAGGCTGTCCGTCGAACCCAGGCTAAAATCGGACGCGGTTTGCTGCTCAGCCAAGAAGCTAACGGGGTTTGGGCGTACAACCGAAGCGAGCACCCCCTCTTCGTCTGTTCCCCTACTCTGGGGCCCGTGGGGAGCTCCGCCCCTCCGGTTCACAAAATCCAACCCGGTTACTCCATCAAGGTCTTCGATTACGAGCGGGCCACGTACCTAACGAGCAGACATCCGGGTGCCGGCGAAGGGCCCCACGATGGGCACACGATCCGGATCAGTTTCGGGAAAGGTTGGGGTGCTTCGTACACTCGACGGTTCATTACCGCTTGCCCGTGTTGGCTGGAAGTGCTGTTGAACGCCCCGAGATGAAGCCATTTTTTTTGGGGTGGGGGGACACAACAACCAAACGCAGGGGGTTGTGGGAACATACCGCGCCCCCTCAACGTAGGTTATTCGGAGAGTCAAGAAACTCAACTTCCTTTGCCGGAGAGGTCTTAAAGCTTTGAGGAGCTCCCCGCTCGCCCTCCGCTTTCTTCCCTAGTATCTATTGCTTTTGTGACCTAAATGCAGGTAGTCCTCGATTTACGACCAGAAGGTCCGCTGGCTAAGCAAGGCGGTTGCTCTGTGAGATGCACCCAAATTTTTTAATTTTTTTTTAATTTTTTATTTTTTTTGTTAGCCAAATCATTTATTAACTGCCATCGTTCAGGGAGTCCCGCAGTTGTTAAAGCGAATCTGGCTTCCTCCCGTTTTTTTCTTCGTTTGGCGGGAAACAGCGGGGGACGGTGGTTAAAGAAATCACCGCCGTTGTTAAGTGGGTCACAGGGTCGTTATGCAAATCCGGCTTTCCCCCCTTCCCCCCCCCTCCTTGGCTTTGCTTGTTGGAAGCCAGCTGAGAAAGTCGCAAGTGCTGATCATTGGCCTCTGAGATGCTACGACCGTCGTAAATACAGACCGGTTGTCAAGCACCTCAATTTTGACCCCGGGGAGCACGATACTGGGTTGGTCGTAAGTGCAAGGACATTAAGTGCCTTTTTAAAGGGCCGTTGTAACTTTGAACAGTTGCTAAATGAAGCATCATAAGTCGAGGACTGCTTGTACCCTTGGGAACACAGCGTCAAGCAGGCAAAACATTTACAAAGGAGGGGAACCCCCCACATTTTATATATTTTTTTGGGGGGTGGCGAGAATTCTCTGCAAAATTGTAACGCGAGGACGGAGCAGAGCACACGAATCTCTCCGGTAACAATTTTGTAAATTTTTCCATCCCATTTCCTCCAAAATACATAAGTGAGTCCTCACCTTACGACCCCCAACGGAGCCCATGTTGCTAAGCGAGACATCTGCTCAGCGAGTTTCAGGCCCCCCCCTTCCTTGCCGCACTTTTGTTCCAGTATATCCCTGAGGTTGTTAAAAGTTAGCCGCACGGTCGTTAAGCGAATCCGTCTTCCCCTTTGACCTGGCTCGTCAGCAGGTCGCAAAAGGGGATCGTGTGACCTCCAGGACGCTGCGGCCAATCGTAAATATGAGTCAGTGGCCAAGTCAATCTGAATTGTGATCACATGGGATCCAGTATGAAAAAGCTAAATCCCCCCCTTTTTTTTCAGCGCCGTCGTAACTTTGAACAGTCACTATAAACGAACGGTCGTAAGTGCGAGGACTGCCTGTACGCGGTCCTAGCACTGTAACTGACTTGATATAGAGTCGCCCCATCTTCTTCTTCCTTCTGGAGCCGAACATTGGAAAACGAGAAGAAAAAGTCAAGTTTTTTGGGGTGGGAGGATGACGAAAGATGAGAACGATTGGAAAGACGGCGGGAAATCGATTCGTTACCAGGTGGTTGAAACATTAAAATGTTCAGTTTTGTGGCTGAAGAAATCGTAAGTTGCTTTGTGGTTTGAGAAGTTTCGGAATTTGGCTAAGCGATAAAGATGTCCGTGTTGTGGGAAACGTTTAGGAATATTTAGGACTGAGGTTTCCTTCTGTATATCTCTAATTAATTAAATTTAATTAAATTGCTTTTTAAAAAACGAACGATTTTGGTGGTTATTGCGAAAAGAAAAAAACAGCAAAACCAGTACAAATCAAAAAAAAATTTTTTTTTAATACTGTGCAGGTAATCCTCGACTTAACGACCGCCACGGACCCCAAAAGTTCTGCCACTTAGCGAGACAGTCCTTAAGTGAGTTTTGCCCCATTTTACCAACTTTGTTGTTAAGGGAAACTTTTGAGGGATAAGCGAACGTGGCTTCCCCGTGAATTTTCCTCGTCCGAAGGTCGCAAAATGGGGATCATGTGACTGTCGTAAATACAAGTCAGTTGCCAAACCTCTGAATTTTGATCACGTGTCCCCGGAGATGTTGCAACGGTCGTAAGTGCGAAAAAACGGTCGTAAGTCACTTTTTTCAGCGTCATAACTTCGAATGGTCGCTAAACGAACTGTTGAAAGTCGAGGACTATGCAATAGAAGTGCAAATCAATTTTTTTTTTAAACTGCACTCGAAAATCTTAAATTCGAATGCATAAATGCCCAACGTCTATTCTAAATATTAAATATTCTCATCCAGGAATCTAATTCCATGGTTTTTACAATTATCCAGTGCTCCTGAGCATGCACAGAGTGATCACCGACTGGGTTTTTCTCTTGCTTATTTGACTGAATCAACCTCCTGCGTGGCAAGTTTTTGGCAATTGGAAAGGCAGAAACGTGAGGGATTTTTAACTAACAGGCTCCTGAGCATATGCAAAGTGCAATTCTTCTACTCCATTGTGCACGAACAGCGTTAAATTCCAAATGCATTGAATTTGGGAGGTTTTAGTGGGGGAAAGGTCAGGGATCAGCAGAGGCTAAATCACCCCTCCTTTTTGCAAATATATGCATTTAAAATAATAGACAAATAAATATGTTTTTTGGTCCACAAAACCCCGAAGTTTGCAGACCTGCCAGCAGAGGGCGCTCGCTGCACAGTACTGCTAAAAAAAAAAAATTCACAATTTTCTATTTCAAAGTTTGAATTCAAGTGGAAATTTATTTCAATTATTTGCCAACTTAGCTGCTGCCGTCAATAAAATGGGCTCATTTTTTCCATCCTGGTTAGTTTTTGAGGTGGGGAATTACAGCTTTTGGGGGAACCCAAAATGAATATTTTCGATCGCAAAATATCCAGTCCTGGGGATTAGGATGGTTTTATAAACCGGGTTAAATGCGTTGTGCGAATTGTGTTGTTTCCTTGTCGATCAGGGGTTGTGTTTCAGGCTCAAATCCACCAACTGCCACTTGTAAACCCCCTAAAATTGTAAAAACCCCTTGGCGACTTCCTATTGTGTAGGACCAGTCAGAGGCAGTTTAGAAAACAAGCCACGGTTAAAACAAACCATGATTTCCTGAAAACGCAACCGCCATTCACAGTTGCATCGATGTCAGGCCTGGCTCACGGAGGCTGCTTTGCAGACAGTTCTCGACTTAACGACCACCACTCTGCTCAAAATTTTCCGCTGCAATGTGAGACGGTTTGAGTTTTGCCCCGTTTTACAACCTCTCTTATCCACCATCGCTAAGTGAGTACCGCTGCCGTGGTTAACTTACTCACACGGTTCTTAAGTGAATCTGGCTTCCCCGTGGACTTTGCTCGTCAGAAGGTCGCAAAGAGGAGAATCGCGCAACGCTGCGACCGTCACAAATCGCCAAGCGTCCGCATTTTGAACGGCCGTAATGTGTGAACGGCGGTCCTAACCCGGTTTTTTTTTTCCCCCGTAGTGTTATCGTAACTTCAAACAGTCGCCAAACCAATGGTTGTTAACTCCTGTAATCAAGACAGGCCAAACGTTTGATCTCCTTGTGGTCTCCCATCCTGTGGAAACGGAGACGACAACGAGCTGGGCCGAATCGTGCGAATCTGCCTCCAGCAAGGATCTAAAGATCCTTGGATGGTTTGAGGTGGGGCTGTGGGGAGAAAAAGAGAGAGAGAGAGAGAGAGGGAGAGAGAACCACCCCACCCCACCCCACGCTTTCATCTGGGGTCTGTGATTGACAGCTCGGGAATCCGCCCCGTTCCCGCCTGTGGCTTTACCGCTGTCTGCCAACTCAACCCACTTTTTCGCTGAAAAAATTCAGCCGGGGAGGGTTGAGTAGCTCGGTGGGGAAAGAGTGGGGTGGGTTTCCTGTGTGCCAACCACTTCAGAGAGGGGTGGGGGGGGGGAAGGAAGAGGGGCACAGCTGGTAAGGGGGGAATGCCAGGCTCCCCACACGCCACCCCAAAAACCACCCACCGCCTCCAGATCCCCACAACGTCGCCCAAAAAACCCCCCAGCCCTCAGTTTTCGGTGGGTTGTTGTTGTTGTTTTTTTTTTTGCTTGGTGCCCACTTATAACCCACTCACCGCCTTTCTTCAAGGGCTGAGATTGCAGCAGGATTCGCACTCGCTCCCGCCAATCTGGGGTTTGTGTGGCGACACGCATTTCCCCCCCTTCCCCCCCCCCTCCCGCCGCCCCACCGAAATAGGCTGGCCCGTTCGACCTTAATCGATGGACGTTTTTTATTATTATTATTATTATTATTATTATTATTATTATTATTATTATTATTATTCTCCCCCACTCCCCCGCTATAAGGTAAGGCTCGAAACTCTGGGCTAAGGTGGTTTGCAATTGGCTCACGAGGACTAGAAGCTTGGCTCCGTTTGGGGAGAGGATGGAAGCTGGCAGTCTCCAGGAAGGCACACCTGGTTTGGATGAGGGAAAAAAAAAAAACATTCCGCGATTTTAATTGTAAGGGTTTCTTAGATCTTTCAATTCCAACCGCCTGCGGTATAAAATCAGCCCGAGAAACCTGCCTCGTTTTCTGCTGTCACAAGGCCTTTATCTGGGGGGGTGGGGGGGGGAAGAGGGAGGGGGGGTTATTAGCCAAGGCTCCTGGTGTCTCTGGAACTCCCTGCCTCAGGAAGAAGGAACGACTCCATCTTTTGTTTCTTTGCAAACAGGCCTGGTAGAAAACGCGTTTTATTTATTTATTTATTTATTTTTAAAATCCTGCTTCTGTTGGGGAAGCTCCCGAGTTTTTTTTTTTGTTGTTGTTGTTGTTGTTTTTAACTTTTCTGTTCTCAAGGTTGGCCGCTGCTTCGGATGGCAGGAGGGATTCACCAAAACCATGAAATAAGACCATGGTAATATTCGCATTCGCGTCCCACGTAAACCGGGACCTGCATATTTGAACAGGTTATGGGTGTGTGAACCCTTGGGATGTGAAAATGGGACCATAAGATCAATGCCCAGAAGGGAAATCTATCTATCTATCTATCATCTATCTATCTATCGCCCTCCTAATATATCTTTATATGTTAATAGCTATCATCTATCTATTTAATCTCTCTATCCCTCCTAATCTGTTAATATCTATCACCTATCCATCCATCCATCTATCTATGTCTGTCCGTCCATCCATCGTCTATCTATCTATCTACTACCTACCTACCTACTTACTTACCTACCTGTGTATCTCTATCCATCTGTCTCTCTATTCTGTCTCTCTCTCTCACTCACTCACTTTCTCATCTATCTGTCTATATCTCTCTCTCTATTAATCTCTCTCTCGTCTATCTATATCCCTCCTAATCTGCCTTTATCTGTTAATATCTATCATCAATATATATCTATTAACCTCTATATCTATCTATCTATCTATCTATCTATCTTCTCTGTCATATCTATTTATTTATCTTCTGTCTTATCTATCTTATCTATCTATCCATCTATCTATCTATTTATCTTCTCTGCCATATCTATCTATCTATCTATCTATCTATCTATCTATCTATCTATCTATCTATCTATCTTCTCTATCCTATCTATTTATCTATCTTCTCTGTCATATCTATCCATCTACTCTATCTATCTATCTATCTATCTTCTCTGTCATATCTATTTATTTATCTTGTGTCATATCTATCTATCTTATCTATCTATCCATCTATCTATCTATTTATCTTCTCTGCCATATCTATCTTATCTATCTTCTCTATCATATCTATTTATCTATCTTCTCTGTCATATCTATCCATCTACTGTATCTATCTATCTATCTATCTATCTATCTATCTATCTATCTATCTATCATCTATCTATCTATTTGTTTATCTTCTCTGTCATATCTATTTATTTATCTTGTGTCATATCTATCTTATCTATTTATCTTCTCTGTCATATCTATTTATTTATCTTGTGTCATATCTATCTTATCTTATCTATCTATCTATCTATCCATCTATCTTCTCTGTCATATCTATCTATCTATCTATCCATCTATCTATCTATCTTCTCTGTCATCCATCCATCCATCCATCCATCTATCCATCCATCTATCTATCCATCTATCTATCCATCTATCTATCTCTCTGTCATCCATCCATCCATCCATCCATCCATCCATCTATCTATCTATCTATCTATCTATCTATCTATCTATCTATCTATCTATCTATCTTCTCTGTCATCCATCCATCCATCCATCCATCCATCCATCCATCCATCTATCTATCTATCTATCTATCTATCTATCTATCTATATCTATCTATCTATCTTCTCTGTCATCTATCTATCTATCTATCTATCTATCTATCTATCTATCTATCTGTGTTGGACCTGGTCTTTGGGTGTTAAGTGAATTTCGTTGTATGGCTATACTGTGTATATACGTACAATGACAATAAAATTATGATTATTATCTATCTATCTTTCTTTCTATCCATCCATCCATCCATCCATCTCACAACCAGCAACAGAATTTCCATTGCTGACCAAGGCGGCCTATTCCCTCCCTGCGACTAGCCGAGAGAAGGGAGCGCGTGGAAAGGAGGGAGCAGAGGAGAAATCGGGGAGTCCGGATGGCGGCCAGGTGGCCTCAATTGCCTCGACATGACGCCAGGGCAAGCTGGCACCCGGCTTCCTTGTGCACACCCCCTCGCACAGGTGACTGGGTGGGGCCACACAAGCACAACCTGTTCGGTTGCAACCAAGCTAGGTGGGGTTAGCAACATCGTGTTCCTTCCTGGCTCCCTGCTCACCTGGTCTCACCTGAGCCCCACCCGATGTGCAATAGGTAGCCTGGGCCTCCTCTCCCTTCCCTCCCTCTCGATTGGTTTCCAAGTCGCCCCCCCCTCTTTCCAAACCAAACAAGACCCTTTTTGAACCCAGAATAAACCAACCCAAAAGAAATTGGCCGAAATTTCCTTCAATTGCAATTCTTTTCGTGCACCTTTTTTTAAAAAAAAAATAAATAAAATTAATTCATCTATACAGGTAGATCCCGGATCTGCGCACCTTCCGCCGCGCTCTTAAGACCTTTTTATTCCACCTGGCCTAACTTTCTCCCTCTTTTTTAAATAATTTTTAACATTTTTTAATATTTTTAATATTCAAAGTTTAATTTGTTTTAAATTGATTGGGTGTTTTTTTTTTTTTTAATCTGTCTGGGCCAAACTATTTAATTCGATTTTGTTTCTGCTTTTTAAATTTTGTATGTATGTATTTTATTGTTGGCTGTTCACCGCCCTGAGTCCTTCGGGAGTAGGGCGGTATATAAATCAAATAAAAGTAAAAAGTAAAGTCCTCGACTTACGTCCGTCCCGCCAATCGATCCCAAAAATTTAGGGTGCCGAGGGGAACATTTGCGCAGTGAGTTTAGCTCCATTTTACGACTTTTCCCGTCACGGGGGGGAGGGCCGATCGGGGCAGCTGTTCGAGGAATAATGCCGTCGTTAACTGAATCCCCCCCCCTTGACTTTGCTTGACGGAAGGTCGCAGAAGGGGATCACCGTTGTCAATGTGAATCCGTTGCCAAGCCTCTGAATTTGGATCGTGTATGACCAAGGAGATGCTGGAAGTGGACGTTTGGAAGTGGACTAGATGACCTCCAAGGTTCCTCCCAGCTCTATTATTCTGTTATTTTTCCTTCCTTCCTTCCTTCCTTCTTTCTTTCCTTCCTTCCTTCCTTCCTTCCTTCCTTCCTTCCTTCCTTCCTTCCTTCTTTCCTGCTTTCCTTCCTTCCTTCCTTCCTTCCTTCCTTTCCTGTCTGCCTTCTTTCCTTCCTTCTTTCCTGCCTGCCTGCCTTCCTGCCTTCCTTCCTTCCTTCTTTCCTGCCTGCCTTCCTGCCTTCCTTCCTTCCTTCCTTCTTTCCTGCCTGCCTGCCTTCCTGCCTTCCTTCCTTCCTTCTTTCCTGCCTTCCTTCCTTCCTTCTTTCCTGCCTTCCTTCCTTCCTTCCTTCCTTCCTTCCTTCCTTTCTTCCTTCTTTCCTGCCTTCCTTCCTTCCTTCTTTCCTGCCTTCCATCCTTCCTTCCTTCCTTTCTTCCTTCTTTCCTGCCTTCCTTCCTTCCTTCTTTCCTGCCTTCCTTCCTTCCTTCCTTTCATGCCTGCCTGCCTTCCTTCCTTCCTTCTTTCCTGCCTTCCTTCCTTCCTTCTTTCCTTCCTTCCTTCCTTCCTTCCTTCCTTCCTTCCTTCCTTCCTTCCTTCCTTCTCCATCATTGGAGGCTTTTAAGAAGAGACTGGAGAGCCATTTGTCCGAAACGGAATAGGATTTCCTGCTTGAGGCAGGGGGTTGGACTAGATGACCTCCAAGGTCCCTTCCAGGTCTGTTATTCTACCCATTTTTCCGCTCTTGGCTGGACTCCCTCCCTCCTAGGAATCCTGGAACCCAACTTTTCTTCCCCCGCACAATCCTAAATCAAATCTCTCACCCTGCCTGCCGTTCCAAGCCTCCCCCACCCTTCCCACAGGGACCCAGGAAAGCATTCTGCCCCCCAGCTATTTGGGATCCTGAGAGCCAGGGAGGCGCCCGGATTCTGCAGCTAAGCATTCATACTTCTGCTTTTAAGAAAGCTGGGAAACGCTCCTGTTTGGGGTGATTTTTTCAAAAAGGAATAGTTAGTTTTTTTGTGGCTGTGTGTGTGTGTGGGGGGGGGGGTCTTTGGCGCTCTCCGGTTTTCTTGTAGACATTTCATGACCCAATTAGGTTACATCATCAGTGCTGGAAGGGTGTGGGGTTTGCAGAGAGGAAGAGGTGGAGGAGGAGGAGGAAGAGGAGGAAGAAGAAGAGGAGGTGGAGGAGGAGGAGGAAGAGGAGGAAGAAGAAGAGAAGGAGGAGGAGGTGGGGGAGGAGGAGGAGGAAGAGGAGGAAGAAGAGGAGGAGGAGGTGGAGGAGGAGGAGGAAGAGGAGGAAGAAGAGGAGGAGGAGGGGGAGGGGGAGGAGGAAGAGGAGGAAGAAGAAGAGGAGGAGGTGGAGGTGGAGGAGGAGGAGGAGGAGGAGGAGGAGGAGAACTGGGGGGTCCTTGGTGCTCTCTGAGGTTGGTTATTTTCTTGTAGACGTTTCATGACCCAATTAGGTTACATCATCAGTGCTGGAAGGGTGTGGGGTTTGCAGAGAGGAAGAGGTGGAGAAGGAGGAGGTGGAGGAGGTGGTGGAGGAGGAGGAGGAAGAGGAGGAAGAAGAAGAGGAGGGGGAGGAGGGGGAGGAAGAGGAGGAAGAAGAAGAGGAGGGGAGGAGGGGGAGGAAGAGGAGGAAGAAGAAGAGGAGGAGGTGGAGGAGGAGGAGGAAGAGGAGGAGGAGGAGAACTGGGGGGGTCCTTGGTGCTCTCTGAGGTTGGTTATTTTCTTGTAGACGTTTCATGACCCCAATTAGGTAACCTCATCAGTGTTGGAAGGGAGTAGGTAGGGTTTGCAGAGAGAAGGAGGGGGAGGAGGAAGGAAGGAAGGGAGGAGAACTATGAACTGAGGGGTCCCTGATCCTCTCTGAGCTTGGTTATTTTCTTGTAGACGTTTCATGACCCAACCAGGTTACATCATCAGTGCTACAAAGGAGTGTTTAAATACTGTTTATATACCGTCCCTGAAAAGGGGGAGGGGAGGGGGCTCCCCTCAATCAGAAACGAACCGAGTTAAGCCACCTGAGATTCCTCTCTCTCTCTCTCTCTCTCTGTGTATGTATGTGTGTGAAAAGGGGGGGAGGGGGTGGCTTGTTGTGAGACACCCCCCCCCAAAGAGTCAAACCTTTCCAAACTGGAACCCTTTCGCGTTCCATATACCCCTCCCCACCCCCCCAGAATCGATGGGGCAGGCTGGACCGATTGAGGGGAGGGGGGGGGGAGGGCGCTGGGAAAGGTGGGGGGAGGGGCAGGGGTTGCATGGAGGCCGGTGGGTGGGGGGGATGGGAGGCAGAGAGGAACGCCCCGTCTTTCTTCTGTCCCACCCCCCACCCCACCCACCCCCCACCGGGAAGTCCCATCTCGTCCCCCACCGCCCGGCCGGCCGATTCCGTCATCTTTTCCACTCGCACACATCCTCTTCCGCAGTGTCGCCTGTGATTCAGCCCCACCCCTCCCCCCTCCCCCTCCCACCCTTTTGAAGTGACCCTCCCTTTTTTTCCCCCCCCTCCCTCCCTCCCCTCTCCCCCCCACCCAAGTCCCCAAGAGCCCTCCCCCGTCCCCAAAAACCCTCCCCATCCCGGCATCGGGGGGAATTTCCGATTGCGGGCGCCCTACGCGAAAGGGACGAAAAGAGATTCATTCCTAAAAGCTTTTTCTCCTCTCCCCGCTTCTTTTTCTTTCCCCAGATTTCGAAGTGGGGGCGGGGGCGACCCGGGGGAGGGGGGGGGGAGAGCAAAGAAAAGACCCATAAAAAAAAAAAAAAACCCAACCCAGCCCAGGTGCAACCCACCAATGGGAAGCCGGGGAACTCCCCGCCACCCAATGGGAGGAACGCAGCGGAGGCGGCTGGCCAAGTCGATCGCCCGGCCGGGCGAGGCACGGATGGCGAGCGGAGTCCGCAGCCAGGTGAGGCGGCGCTGGAGGGCAGGTAAAGGGGCGGAGCCGTGGGGAGGGGAAGAAAGAGAGAGAAAGAGAGAGAGAGAGAGACTAGGGAAAGAAAGGAGGAGGAGGAGGAGGAGGAGGAGGAGGGGAGGGGGTTGAGTTTCCCTCCTTACCTGGGAAGGCGGAGGTCGCTTGCGGCCGCCGAGCTGGAGGAGTCAGGGGTAGGTGGGCGGACAGGTGAGTGGAGAGGGCGTGGCTAAGAGGACCGGTGAGCAGGGAGTGGGGGGGGAGAAGAGGAGCGAGAGGTGCTGGAGGAGCAGGAGAGATCGCGCCCGACACTCCGCGTAAGAGCACCAGCAGGAGCGACCCCCGCCCCAAATCCGCTTGAACCCACAGCCGGCCGACCGAACAGCATCCGCCAAGGAGGGGGTGAGTGTCTCCCACCCCCCATTTCGGGGCTCCCCTCTCCCCTCCCCATTGGGGGTGGTTGGGGGGGTCGTCTCCGCTCTTCAACCCAAGACCCCCTTCCCCTCCGGCGCCGCCGCCGCCTTCTTCCCTAACCCGCAACCTTTTATACAGATTCGCAGGAGTCGGACCTTGGAAAAAGGGACCTCTGTAGGTCATCTAGACCACCCCTACCCCCCCCGCCGCCCAAGCAAGCACCCCTTTCTGACAGATGGCAGCCCGACCTCTTCTTGAAACCCCCAGCCCCCCCCCCAAGGATGAAGCTCCCACCGCTTTCTCTTCCTTAGCAAGCCAGAGGCTCCAGGCTGGGGATGATGGGGGAGGTGATCCAGCGCATCTGGAAGGAGGGGGGTGGGTGGGAGGGCAGTTTCGGCTGTGCCCCCCTTCCTACTCCTGTCTCTCTTGAGATTGGAGGTGGGCTTTGAACTCTTATCTCCCTGGGTCGTTTGAGCTGATTTTGGTTTTTTTTGTTTTTTTTTGCCTTGGGGGCTCCCGAGGGTGGGGTGTGTGGGGGGGTGTCTGTACGTTCCTCCCCCCCCTTCTGCCTTTTCTCTCCCTAATCCCATTAGCTTCCTCCTTCCTCTTTCTCACAGCTCCCCCCACCCACCCAAAAGTCACATTAATCCTTTCCCCCAGGCTCTCCTCCTCCTCCTCCTCCTCCTCCTCTTCTTCCCCCAACTTCAAAAAAGCAGCTTGGGCAGGGGGGGAAAAAAAAATTCAAGTGGGGAGGGAGGGCAGGAAGCAGCTAAATTCCCCATTTATTTTATATCCAAAATATACACAGACACCCCAAAAAAAATCTCTCTGGGGGGGTCCACCTTCACCCTACGAGTTCAGCCCCACCGGAATCCAGCATGTTTCAGTCCACAGACTGCCCCCCCCCCCGCTGGGGCAGGCCGAGCCCGGGGGGGGGGGCTCAATCTAATGGGTCAAACTGTGGTCAGTTAAAGAATAGGTCTCTGCTTGAGTAGGGAGGTGGACTACAGGACCTCTAAGGTCCCTTCCAGCTTGTTATTCTGATATCCTTCCTTCCTTCCTTCCTTCTTCCTTCCTTCCTCCTTCCTTCCTTCCTCCTTCCTTCCTTCCTTCCTGTTGGACTAGAAGGCCTCCAAGTTCCCTTCCATTCTATTATTCTGTCCTTCCTTCCTTCCTTCCTTTCTTCCTTCCCTCCCTCCCTCTCGTTTTATCTGTTCCTTCTGTTTTGTATTGGGGTAATGTTGGCTCAGTTAGGGAGAAACTCCGATGCGCCGATTTTTGGGGTCACCGGGCAGAAATTCATGGCACACTTCAGACGCATCTGCTTCATTTAGCAGGAAGTAGAAATGGGTCTACGACGTACAATGGGCGCCCAGGATTCTGTTGCTGACTGAGACCCTTGCGAAGGGTCTTCCCGCCCGCTTGAGCCTTGGGGGGTTGGACTAGATGACCTCCCAAGGTCCCTTCCAACTCTTCCTTATTCTATTTTCCATTCACTTGTCAAAAGTCAAAAGCTTTGTCCCCGTTTTACGACCTTTCTTAATGGAATCTCTGCACTTGTTAGTTTAGTCGACGGTCGTTAAGTGAGCCTCGGCTCGCCCAAAGGTCGCGACATCCCGGGGACACCGTCATAAATACGAGTCCATTGGCAGGCACCTGCATTTGAATCACGTGCCCCAAAAGTCGTAAACGATCCCGTGTCGCATTTTTTTCAGTCCCGTTGTAACTTTGGACGGTCGCTAAACGAATCGTAATTCGAGGACTACCTGGTGTTCTGTTGGCCGCCTTAGCCTGTTCCCTGGTTTTATTAAACCCTGTCCTTTCTCACCACGCCTGCTTACTATCACTAACTCAAACCCCTCCTTGGCATGGTAGAGAATGCCATGTTGGGCGACCCCTGTCTGCAATAATAATAATAATAATAATAATAATAATAATAATAATAATAATAATAATAATAATAATAATAATAATAATACATAATAATAATAAATTTATAAAAATTGGTGGTATGTGGTGCAGAGATTAAACTCTCAACAGCCGTCCCGGGTTTTTTTTTAGAACCGTCCCACCGAATCTGGCTGGCGTACATGGTGTGGGGGGGTGCTCACGATAAAGGAATCGTGCCATGGCACAGGTGGGCACAGGTGGGCATCTGATGGGCACCAGGTGAGGCCTTCTTGTCTGAAATGGTATAGGGTCCCCTGCCTGATCAGGGGGTTGGACTGGATGACCTCCAAGGTCCCTTCCAACTCTGTTATTCTATTCTATTCTATTCTATTCTATTCTATTCTATTCTATCTATTCTATTCTATTTCTATTCTATCTATTCTATTATTCTCTTCTCTTCTCTTCCTCTTCTCTTCTCTTCTCTTCTCTTCTCTTCTCCTCTCCTCTCCTCTCCTCTCCTCTCCTCTCTTTATTCTCTTCTCTTCTATTTCTCTTCTATTTCTCTTCTATTCTCCTCTCCTCCTCCTCTCCCTCCTCTCCTCTCTCCTCTCCTCTCCTCTCCTCCTCCTCTCCTCTCCTCCTCCTCTCTTTTCATTCTATTCTATTCTATTCTATTCTATTCTATATCTATTCTATTCTATTTCTATTCTATTCTATTCTCCTCTGCTCTCCTCTCCTCTGCCTCCTCTCTTCTCTTCTCTTTATTCTCTTCTCTTCTCTTCTCTTCTCTTCTCTTTCTCTTCTCCTCTCCTCTCCTCTCCTCTCCTCTCCTCTCTTCTCTTTATTCTATCTATTCTATTCTATTCTATTCTATTCTATTCTATTCTATTCTATTCTCCTCTGCTCTCCTCTCCTCTGCTCTCCTTTCCTCTCTTCTCTTTATTCTATTCTATTCTATTCTATTCTATTCTATTCTATTCTATTCTATTCTATTCTATTCTCCTCTGCTCTCCTCTCCTCTGCTCTCTCTCTCTCTCTTCTCTTTATTCTCTTCTCTTCTCTTCTCTTTCTCTTTCTCTTCTCCTCTCCTCTCCTCTCCTCTCCTCTCCTCTCCTCTCTTCTCTTTATTCTATTCTATTCTATTCTATTCTATTCTATTCTATTCTATTCTCCTCTGCTCTCCTCTCCTCTGCTCTCCTCTCCTCTCTTCTCTTTATTCTCTTCTCTTCTCTTCTCTTTCTCTTCTCCTCTCCTCTCCTCTCCTCTCCTCTCCTCTCCTCTCCTCTCTTCTCTTTATTCTATTCTATTCTATTCTATTCTATTCTATTCTCCTCTGCTCTCCTCTCCTCTCTTCTCTTTATTCTATTCTATTCTATTCTATTCTATTCTATTCTCACTCTGCTCTCCTCTCCTCTGCTCTCCTTTCCTCTCTCTCTTTATTCTATTCTATTCTATTCTATTCTATTCTATTCTATTCTATTCTATTCTATTCTATTCTCCTCTGCTCTCCTCTCCTCTGCTCTCCTCTCTTCTCTTCTCTTTATTCTCTTCTCTTCTCTTCTCTTCTCTTTCTCTTCCTCCTCTCCTCTCCTCTCCTCTCCCTCTCCTCTCTTCTCTTTATTCTATTCTATTCTATTCTATTCTATTCTATTCTATTCTATTCTCCTCTGCTCTCCTCTCCTCTGCTCTCCTCCTCCTCTCTTCTCTTTATTCTCTTCTCTTCTCTTCTCTTTCTCTTCTCCTCTCCTCTCCTCTCCTCTCCTCTCCTCTCCTCTCCTCTCTTCTCTTTATTCTATTCTATTCTATTCTATTCTATTCTATTCTATTCTATTCTATTCTATTCTATTCTTATTCCATTCTATTCTTCCCTTCTTTCCACCTTCCCTACCCGCTTTTTTCAAAGCTGAGACGAAATGGCTTCGGAGTTTGCCCGGTTGCGCCCTTTGAGTGGCACATCGGACGGAGCCGCGTTGCGAATCTTCTCTTCTTCGATGGGTTGGTTTGAGGTGGGAGGATGGGTGACTTTCTCCCGGGGGCCAAAGTTTCCGATTGGACTCTGTGCCCTCCACGGGGCACAACCCAGCCCCACGGATTAACCCTGCCCTCCTTCGCTGGGGTGTGTGGTTGCCGTGAGGTCATCTTCCACGCCGAACCGGCTGGGCCAATTTCTGGGAAGTCTTCCGGATGCTGCGAATCGCTTTCGTTTCTCCAACCCTGGAGGTTTAAAGGAAAGATCGGAGAACCAGTTGTCCGGTTGAGCAAGGGGGTGGACTAGAGGATCTCCAAGGTCCCTTCCCCACTCTGTTATTCTGTTATCCTTCCTTCCTTCCTTCCTTCCTTCCTTCCTTCCTTCCTTCCTTCCTTCCCTCCCCTCCCTCCCTCCCTCCCTCCTTTCTCTACTTCCCTTCCCCTCTACTTCCTTCCTGCCCACCTTCCTTCTCATTTTCTTTTTTCTTCCTTCCTTCCTTTCCTTTCTCTCGCTTTCCCTTCCCTCTTCTTTCTAACCTCCTTCTTTCCCTCCCTCCCTCCGACTTTTCTCTTTCCCTTCCCCTCTACTTCCTGCCTGCCTGCCTGCCTTCCTTCTATCCTTCCTTCCTTCTCTTTCTCTCTCTTTCCTTTCCCCTCTTCCTTCCCTCTCTCCCTCCCTCCCACCTTTCTCTGTTTCCCTTCCCCCTCTACTCCCTTCCTACCTACCTTTCTTCTCCTCCTTCCTTCCTTCTTTCTTTCCTTCCTTCCTTCCTTCTATCCTTCCCTTCCTTCCCTCCCTCCCATCCCTTCCTTCCTCCCTTCCTCCCTCCCTCCCATCTTTCTCTGTTTCCCTTCCCTTCTATTCCCTTCCTACTTACCTTTCTTCTCTCTTCCTTCCTTCCTTCTTCCTTTCTTCCTTCTATCCTTCCCCTCCCTCCCTCCCTCCCTTCCTCCCTCCCTCCCACCTTTCTGTTTCCCTTCCCCTCTACTCCCTTCCTACCTACCTTTCTTCTCTCCTTCCTTCCTTCCTTCCTTCCTTCCTTCCTTCCTTCCTTCTATCCTTCCCTCCCTCCCCTCCCTCCCCTCCCTCCCTTCCACCTTTCTCTGTTTCCCTTCCCTTCTATTCCCTTCCTACTACTTTCTTCTCTCCTTCCTTCCTTCCTTCCTTCCTTCCTTCCTTCCTTCCTTCCTTCCTCATCACTGGAGGTTTTCAAGAAGAGAGACTGGACAACCACTTGCCTGAAACAGAATTAGGGGTGGGACTAGAAGACCTCCAAGGTCCCTTCTCTGCGCACCTGTCTGCCCCCCTTTTCCAAATGGCTTCGTGCAGCAGAACCCAGGTTCTCGCCAACCGGCCTCACTCTGAAATGGGATCGAGAGAGAGAGAGAGAGAGAGACTCTTCCTGCCCGAGCAAGGGGGCGGGGTGGGACTAGATGACCTCCAAGGTCCCCTCCAACTCAGTTGCCTCCTCGGTTATTTTAGTACAGAAACACTTTGCACTGGCGTGTTCCGCGAAGAGCTGTTTGTTTGTTTTTCCCCCGCTCTCCGCTCTAACCCACAGCCCTGAAAAATCCCCTGGTGGTGCCCCATCCACGCAGATCTTAAAGAGCTCCCACATTGGCTGGCACTGCCCCCCTGCTCCTCTCCTGAACAGATGCCAAGGACGATGGGGGTGGGGGGAAGGAAGGCCCAGAGCCTCAGGTTGGCAACACCATGACCTCCTGTTCCCCCGCCCTCTTCCCAGCCTGCCAGCGCATAGGTGAGTGTGGCTGCGTGTCGCTAAGACGGCACCTGCCGACTGTCCCCAGGTGTCCTGGATGTGCAACACGGAAGGAGGTGGGGGGAGGGCGCGGAATGAAGGGGGCGGCTTGCAAGGAGCCAAGAGAAGTCTGCTTGGTTCCCTTTGCACGCTGGTGCATGCGTGCAAAACCCTCGGGGTAGGGGGTGCGGGGGGGGGGAAGACGGGGGCAGGAGAAGCCGTGCACACACACCTAGCAAGCTGACACGTCTATCACTCAAGGTAAGCGGGAGGCGTGAGTACTGCACCCCTTTGAACCGTAGAACTGGGAGATCCCCCCCCAGTTTCTTTCTTTCTTTCTCTCTCTCTCTCTCTCTCACTCTTTCTCTCCCTCTCTCTCCTCTCTTATCTATCTATCTATCTATCTATCTATCTATCTATCTATCTATCTATCTATCTATCATCTATCTATTATCTTTCTGTGTGTGTCTCCCTCCTTCTTTCTCTGTCTTTCTTTCTCTCTCCCTCCTCCCTCTTTCTCTCTCTCTCTCTTTCTCTCACCCCTCTTTCTCTCTCTCTCTCTTTCTCTCCCTCTCTTTCTCCTCTCTCTCTATCTATCTATCTATCTATCTATCTATCTATATCTATCTATCTATCTATCTATCTATTATCTCTCTGTGTGTGTCTCCCTCCCTCCCTCCCTCTTTCTCTCTGTCTTTCTCTCTCTCTGTCTGTCTTTCTCTCTCTCTCTCTCTCCCCTCCCTCCCTCTCTCTTTCTCTCTTTCTCTCTATCTCTCTGTCTCTCTCTTTCTTCCTCACTCTCTTTCCCTCCCCCCCCTCTCATCTATCTATCTGACTATCTATCTATTTCTGTGTGTGTCTCCCCGCCCTCCCTCTTCCTCTGTCTTTCTCTCTCCTCCTTCTTTTCCCCTCCCTCCCTCTTTCTCTCTCTCTCTCCCCCTCCCTTTCTCCCTCTTTCTCTCTTTCTCTCTCTCTTCTTTTTATCTATCTATCTATCTATCGATCTACCTACCTACCTATCTATAGCCAGCTGTCTACCTATCTGGCTATCTAGCTATCTTACATCATCATCTATCATCTATATATAACTATCATCTATATTTCCTTCCTTCCTTCCTTCCTTCCTTCCTTCCTTCCTTCCTTCCTTCCTTCCTTCCTTCTTTCCTTCCTTCCTTCCTTCCTTCCTTCCTTCCTTCCCTTCCCTTCCCCTTCTCCTTCCCCTTCCCCTTCCCCCTTCCTCCCTCTATCCTACTAAATTTTAGGTTGCCCATCTCACTATATCCCAAGCCAGTCTGAACCCCTGCGAGAGAATTTGGGTGTGTGTGTGTGTGTGTGTGTGTTAAACTCTTAACCCTGATGCTTCTTTCTCAAACAGGCCCAAACTTGAGTATCCTCTGGGCGGCAGGCAGAAATTCAACAGGCGCCGTAGAACTTCCCAAACCATCCTCCTCCCTCCCTCCCTCCTTCCTTTTCCACCTAAGGAGACTTGTTCCGTATAGGGGGCTTGAAGGGGGCTGCAGGCCAACCCAGAATAATTTCGCCAGTACGGGTACGGAAACGGCAGTGGGCCGAAGTGGGGCTCAGCTGGAGTGGCTGGCCTCGCCGTCCTGGGTGTTTTTGCCTCGTTGCTTCGGAGGCCACGCTGGGAGCCCCACTGCCCATCGATCCAGGATGTAAATTTGGTGGTTGTTTTATTTTTTAAGCAAGACACGCAGGAAAGGAGACAATTTGTTTGTTGTGTACCCCCAAAATGAGAGCGGGGTGCAGTTCAAAAGCCCCACCATTCAGCGTGCCATCCCTGATGCCAAAGCCAAGCCCTGGCACAGCTCCTGTTGCATGGTTCCCCTTGCCTGCTGGGAGGGCACCGATCCCTCCTTGGGGGGAGGGTGGCGGCTGATGAACCGCCGCGAAATCGTCCTTTGGCCCCCACCCAGCGCTTTTGCCAGCGATGCCCCCCTTGCCCAGCGGGCGCTCCATGGCAACCCCCGGGGCCCTTCCCCAGCCTCCTGCCTTGAAACCGAAGCCTCCTTGGCCGGGAGGAGGCCAAACCCTCCGAGGAGGCGAGGCGCAGAACTGGGCATGGTGCCAGGCGTGGTTGGCAGTGCCAAGAAGGATGAAGGTGAACTCTGGGCTGGAGAGAGCGGGGGGGGGGGAGATGCTGGCGGAGGCTGGGTGGAGGGGGGGAAGGGGCAGAGGCCTTGCCCCATCATTCTCATGGGGGTGTGGAGTTTCCTCGGGCAGAGCTCGGGTAGAGCTCATGGCAGTTTGCCCCCCTGCCCCTGCGTGCCACCGGTAGGAGTCTCGAGATCTGTTTTACCCTTGAGAAGAGGAGCTATTCAGCCGTTCCTTCCCTCCCTCCCTTATTCTTCCCTCCCTCCCCTTCATCTCCTTCTTTCCTTCCTTCCTTCCTTCTTCCTCAATACTTTCCTTCCTTCCCTCCCTCCCTCTCTCTTCCTGTCCCTCTAATTCTTCCCTCCCTCCACCTCCCTCCCTCCTCTTTTCCCTTCCCCTCTAATTCTTCCCCTCCTTCCCTCCCTTCCTCCCTTCCCTCCCTCCTTCCTTCCTTCCTCTCTTCCCTTCCCCTCTAATTCTTCCCTCCCTCCACCTCCTTCCTCCCTCCCTCCCTCCTCTTTTCCCTTCCCCTCTAATTCTTCCCTCCTTCCCTCCCTTCCCTCCCTCCTTCCTTCCTCTCTTCCCTTCCTCTCTAATTCTTCCCTTTACCTCCTTCTTTCTTTCCTCCTTCCTCCCTAATCTTCCTCCCTCCCTTTCACCTCCTTCTTTCTTTCTTTCTTCTTCTCTTCTTTTCTTTCTTTCTTTCTTTCTTTCTTTCCTTCCTTCCTTAATACTTTCCTCCCTTCCCTCCCTCCCTCTCTTTCCCTTCCCCTCTAATTCTTCCCTTTACCTCCTTCTTTCTTTCCTTCCTTCCTTCCTCCCTAATTCTTCCCTCCCTCCCTTTCACCTCCTTCTTTCTTTCTTTCTTTCTTTCTTTCTTTCTTTCTTTCTTCCTTCCTTCCTTCCTTCCTTAATACTTTCCTCCCTTCCCTCCTCCATCTCTCTTCCCTTCCCCTCTAATTCTTCCGTCCCCTTCCTCCCTCCCTCCCTCCTTTCCCTCCTTCTCTTCCTTCCCTCCTTCCTTCCTCTCTTCCCTTCCCCTCTAATTCTCCCCTTCACCTCCTTCCTTCTTTCTTTCCTTCCTTCCCTCCCTCCCTAATTCTTCCCTCCCTCCCCTTCACCTCTTTCTTCTTTCTTTCTTTCTTTCTTTCTTTCTTTCTTTCTTTCTCCTTCCTTCCTTCCTTCCTTCCTTCCTTCCTTCCTTCCTTAATACTCTCCTCCCTTCCCTCCTCCCTCTCTCGTCCCTTCCCTTCTAATTCTTCCCTCCCCTTCGTTCCTTCCCTCCTTCCCTCCCTCCCTAGTAGAACCCCCCTCCCTTTTTCCCTTGCGAGGGAGGGGAGCAATCTCTCGCCCAAGGCTTTGGGGGCAGCGTGCCCCCCTCCCTCCCGCAGAAAAGGGGAGTTCCTTGCAAACCCAACTGCCCTGACGCAGTTCCCCTCTCTTGAAGGGGGGAAGAGAAACAGGTGACGGATGAGACAGAAAGAGAGAAGTAGGTCAGGCTGGCTGTTTGGGCCCTCCGGCCGCAGACTCTCTTACGCAGACTCTCTCCGCCAGCCCCATGGGCACCGGATGAGGGTAAGCACAGGGGCACCCTTACTGGGGTGGGGTGGGGGGGTGCAGCGAGGATTTCCCCCCCCCCAAACTCACGAGCTTCCCCAGACCTTTAAAGATGCTTTAATTATTTCCTCTCTGAACGTCAGAATGCATTT
>NW_027256890.1:19734427-19739427 GCF_029215685.1 Pituophis catenifer annectens
ACTCATGGATAATTTTGGGAGGGAGGAAGGAAGAAAAGAAAGGAGAGGGAGGAAAGGGAGGGGAGAAGGAGGAAGGAAGGAAGGGGAAAAGAGGAAAAGGGAAAGAGGGAGGGGAAAAAAAGAGGGAAATGGAAAGAGGGAGGGAGGAAGGATGGAAAGAAGGAAAAGGGGAAGGAGGGAGAAAGGAAAGGAAAGGAAAGAGGGAAGGAGGAAAGGAGAAAGAGGCAAGAAAGATAGTAAAATAGGGGAAAACTCACTTAACAAATGTTTCACTTAGCAACATAAATTTTAGGTTCAATTGTGGTCGTGACTTGAGGCTTACCTGTAATTGCATCTCCTTGCTCACTCCATTTTCCTGGCTTCCTTTCCATCATTCTAAGGACTGAGTTAAGTGTCAAACACCTAGCAATGCCCCCTCCCTCAATTTACACCCATGTTCCTCATCTCTCCCCAGGAATGACAAACTCAAGATCCACATGCGCAAACACACTGGTGAGCGCCCCTATTCGTGTCCCCACTGCACAGCTCGCTTCCTGCACAGCTACGATCTGAAAAACCACCTTCACTTGCACACGGGCGCCCGTCCCTATGAGTGCTGCCTTTGTCACAAAGCCTTCGCCAAGGACGACCACCTCCAGCGCCACCTGAAAGGCCAGAACTGTCTGGAAGTCCGGACCAGGCGCCGGCGGAGGGGCCCCGATCCGGAGACCGATTCCTTGGTACCTACCGGCATCGCCTTGGCCTCCGCTCAACTTGGCTTGACCACGGGCGCGTAGAGGAGCTACACAACTACTGGCCTGCTGGGGCGGCTGCCAGGTCACCCGCCCCCAAAGAGGAGGAGGAGGAGGAAGAGGAAGAAGGAGCTGTAGAGGGGGTGCAGAAGGATGGCCCAACGGCAGCTGGCCCAACGGCAGTTGTCCAAACAGCGTAACTTCCTCGGACGGCCATCACCGCAAAACTCGTTTGTGCACTATCTCTATTCATTCGCTCAGACCGTTGATGGCGAGATGATATAGCATTCCCCGGACATTGTCACGGAGACCAAATGCACTAGGACCCCCCTTCACCACTCTCCCAATTCTGTGCCTTAAGCAGCCTATAAAGCCAAGGAGAGTGGGGTCAAATGGACAGGGGGGTCGACGGTGGGCATCAAGGGCCAATTGGTGCATGTTTGCTCAGGGTGTCTCAAATAAGCATATATTTGCAGGGAGGGAAGTATAGTCGAGTTTTGCTTCCCCAGCCGATGAAAAACGAATGGGTTGTGGGGCAGGGAGGAGCAGCACTCAGGGTGGGGGGCTATTTGGGGGGGCATTGCTTCACATTAGGAAGGAGAAAAGAGTGAGAATGGGGGCAATTTCTTCTTTCCCTTCTCTGTTAAGGATATCGTTTTAGGATCAGGAAGGGAGAAGAGAGGCAAACCTGATTCTTTTTCCTGTTCAGGGTGCAGAAATTCAATTCTAAACAAATTTTCTTGCTCAGAGGGCCCAGGATCCACTTGGATGACATGTCAGGGCTCAATTGCTGCATTTTAGGTCCCCCCTGCCATTTCAGGAAGTTAAAAAAAAGAATAAAATGTCTTCCCCCCCCCCACCAGATCATTCCAAACAGGCCTCTACAGAACAGGGGGCCTGACCTGGCCTCCTGCTCTCAATCCCATCATCCACAGACTGGAGATAGGTGCGGTATCCTTGTCCCCCCTTCCCCCGAGTATCTTGCAGATAGTCCTCGACTTATAAGAATTCATTTAGTGACTGTTCAAAGTTACAACAGCACTGAAAAAAAATGACTTTTTCACACTTAACGACTGTTGCAGCATCCCTGGTGGTCACATGATCAAAAATTCAGATGCTTGGTTCATTCTTACGACGGTTTGCAGCATCCTGGGGGGTGGGGGGGTGGGGGTCACGTGATCCCCTTTTGCGACGGTCTGACAAGTAAAATCACAGGGGAAGACAGCTTCCCTTAACAAGTCTGCTGCGAACTTAGCAATTGCAGTGATTCACTTAACAAGAACGGTCGTTAAAACGGGGCGAAAATGCCCTTAAATATCTGTCTCGCTTAGCGATAAGACATTTTTGGTCATAAGTCGAGGACTATCTGTATCCTTAAGCTTGGGCCACGCATGCTGCATCCAGTCAGGCAGTGCGGACTTCAGAGACTTCACGGCGTATTCCGTCGGGAGATTCCCGCCCGATCCCAGAAATCCAGTTTAGGAAAATGGGATTCCTTTGATCACAAAATCCCCTGGCCTAAGCTTGGCTGCCCCCTGGTGGCTGTCTTGCACAGTGCAGAGGGCTGCTCTCTGCACACTCCCTCGGATCCTTTATAAAGCTTTGCCTTCCCCACCCTCCCTGCAATGAAGGGGGAGGGGGCTGCAAGAAAACCTTGCCCCCCCCTTTCCTACATCCGGCCTAAGCTTGTTGCAAAACAATTAGCACATAAATATGGGACGGGGGGGGGACGCTTCTCCCTGTAATCCCATCTCCCCCCCCTTGCTCAAACCTGCCCCTCCCCCTCCTCAACCAAAGGTACCCCGAGGCAGTTTGCACAAAACGAATAATTTTTTTAATTATTATTATTTTTTAAAAAAAGGAATGATACCCCCCCCCCCAACCTTAGAATTCTTTTGCATCCTTTTTCCTTGAATTTCCTGACTCGATTGCACTAAGTAATGCCTTCACGGTGGGAAGTTTCTCGCTCCTGTCTTTGTTTGCACACTTTTTTTATTTTTATTTTTATTTTTATTTTATTTTTTGCATTTTCCTGGAGATTTCCGAGAGATTAAAATTAGGGAATGTGTGTGAAAACCACAAGAAGCTCCCGCCCTCCAGAAGTATTTGCTGAGAGTTAATCTGTATTTAAGAGAGATAATATATTTTATCCCCTCCTGTTTCCCACCCACTTCGATGAATCTCCCCTTCCCCTTCCAGGAAAAAAAGAGGAAATGACTGAATTTTCCTTAGCCTTACAAGTGCCTTTGCGTTTAAACTTGAATTAGCTACTTGAAACCAAGAAAGGAGGGAGAGAGAGAGAGAGAGAGAGAAAAAGCAGGTTCCCAATTATTTTATGCAACGTTTCCTGTCTTATTTCCTCAGTTTCCCCATTAGAAGATTTTTTTACAGTCTGTCGAGTAAACCTCTCCTTCTCTTACAGTGTCCTACCTAGCAGGGGTAGCGCTAGTCAAAGAGGGAGGGGGAAGAAAAAGCCTAGTTACTTGGACTGTGGAAAAAAGGGGACTGACTAATCCTGCTTCGGTTTTATTTTTTTAAAAAACGATTGTTATTGTTTGTGTGCTGGAATTCAAGGGGATTTTTATTTTATTTTTTTGGTCTGTGCCGAGGGCTTGATAATAAAATGGAGAGCAGGGAACCGTTGTCGCCTGCGGTTGTGTGTCGGTGTATCTTTTGCTCGCTTTTGGCGTGGCACGTCCGGATCGCAACTTTCAAGGAAATTGTTGATTTAAAAAAACCAAAAGAGGCATGGTGAACGTGTAGCTGTGTTTGGGACAAATCTCCTTGAGTTCCAGATTTTTACCATAAGGTCGAACTCTCCTTGTTCTAGATTTCTACCATAAGGTCCAACTCTCCTTGAGTTCTAGATTTCTACCATAAGGTCCAACTTGAGTTGCTAGATTTCTACCATAAGGTTCGTGAGTTCGAGATTTCGACCATAAGGTCCAATTCTCCCTGTTCTAGATTTCTACCACAAGGTCGAACTCTCCCTGAGTTCTAGATTTCTACCATAAGGTCCAACTCTCCTTGAGTTCTAGAGTTCTACCGTAAGAATCAACCCCTTGAGTTCTAGATTTCTACCATAAGGTCCAACTCTCCTTGAGTTCTAGATTTCTACCATAAGGTCCAACTCTCCTTGAGTTCTAGATTTCTACCATAAGGTCCAACTCTTCCTGAGTTGCTAGATTTTTACTATAAGGTCCAACTCTCCTTGAGTTCTAGATTTCTACC
The DNA here is from genome assembly GCF_029215685.1 of Pituophis catenifer annectens. Taxonomy (NCBI): domain Eukaryota; kingdom Metazoa; phylum Chordata; class Lepidosauria; order Squamata; family Colubridae; genus Pituophis; species Pituophis catenifer. The sequence continues at coordinate 19,738,390 of NW_027256890.1, forward strand.
ATAAGAACCAAATTCTCCCTGAATTGCTAGATTTCTACCATAAGGTCCAACTCTCCTTGAGTTCTAGATTTCTACCATAAGGTCCAACTCTCCCTGAGTTCTAGATTTCTACCATAAGGTCCAACTCTCCCTGAGTTCTAGATTTCTACCATAAAGTCCAACTTTCCTTGAGTTCTAAATTTCGACCATAAAGACCAACCCCTTGAGTTCTAGATTTCTACCATAAGGTCCAACTCTCCTTGAGTTCTAGAGTTATGCCATAAGGTCCAATCCTCCTTGAGTTCTAGCTTTCTACCATAAGGACCAACCCCTTGAGTTCTAGATTTCTACCATAAGGTCCAACTCTCCTTGAGTTCTAGAGTTATGCCATAAAGTCCAATCCTCCTTGAGTTCTAGCTTTCTACCATAAGGACCAACCCCTTGAGTTTTAGATTTCTACCATAAGGTCCAACCCCTTGAGTTTTAGATTTCTACCATAAGGTCCAACTCTCCCTGAGTTGCTAGATTTTTACCATAAGGTCCAACTCTCCTCGAGTTCTAGATTTCTACCATAAGGTCCAACTTTCCCTGAGTTCTAGATTTCTACTATATGTTCCAACTCTCCCTGAGTTCTAGATTTCTACCATAAGGTCCAACTTATCAAATGCCTTTTTGACTTTGGGTGACAGGTTGAAGGACTCATCCTGAAAGCCACCACATCCTGAATTCTAAAAGTAAAAACGAGTTTCGGGCTAGTCAGTACCAAGAACGGGAGACCACCAAGTAATCTTCATGCTGTAAAACAGATCGGAAAGCTTTTTTTTTTCACAACAACGTCTGTGTTTTTGCCAAAAATCTGAATTCTAAAAGATCCTTGAAGTCCCCAAGAACACAAAGAAGATTTGGGGGGGGTGAGAATAAGTCCATATTTTGCCTCGTTGAATCGCTCTATTGAATAATATCAGGTAGATCTACCTTCTCTACGTAGACGAGAAGATCAGTTTATGGGAAAAGTCATTTTTTTCAGATTCTCTTTCTCGCTTTATTCGAGTGAAGTTT